>NC_089502.1:127243651-127483651 GCF_036850765.1 Saccopteryx bilineata | reverse complement strand
TCACAGTGACTCTAGATAACTTCAGGAATATCAACATTCATGTGTGCTGAATGAATAACAGTTCACGCACATCTCCTACTATGTATGAATTAGAATTTGCTGAAGTCACTAAACATTTCTTTTGACATGGGTGGGGTGAAGAACCCCAGTGGTGTCATCTCACATGATATTCCTCGGAGCTCTTATGTTGCCCTCTTAGGGTGAGCCTCGAACAAGTTGTCAAGATGTTCCTCGGGTCTCCTCTCAGTTCATCGTGTGGTGTCTGTGGGCCAGGCCCTGGCTAAGGCAACAGTGTTGTCACCAATCATAAGATTGGCCTCACAGTATAGCAGTATATGTTAAACGCTTTTCAGAAATTGTTTAACTTCCTGCTAGCCTGGACAGGTCCCAGTTTGAAGGCAGAGTGCTTACTTTTCCCAATTATGAGTGCAAATTGTCAAGGGTGCATAGGAATTTCCAACCTGATCATATCAGATTTTTTTGACAGTAGGGGTAATCAGTCTGCAGCCTCACAAGTAGGAATTTATGCTCAAAGTGGCAGGATTTATTATGAATTTTGAATGGTATGTATGCTATGTGAGGGGGACAATCCGTTAGTATGATTCCCCTCTTTGTACCCCCTTCTTTAAAAGAAAAAAGAAAAGAAGCTCCCTGATGTGGAAGTTGAAATTAAAGACCATATACTCTGTTGAGAGTGCTCTCTGTTGCGCCCCCCATAGTAGTATTCATTTATTTTCTGTTCTATTGCAGTATTCTGACAAGTCGCTATACACCCAGCTGTGCTTTTACCGGTACATTTTTGATATGGACTATGCACTGGAGAAACTTGCTACCGATCATGAGAAAGGTACGTTAAAATACTGTAATTACCCTGGAGTTTAAAGTGGAAATTTGCATCATAAAAGCCAGACCTACTGTGTCGGGCCATTCACGCAGCCTCGCACTGCTGTCTCTGCAGCAGGTCCTGGGGCCGTTGTAAGCACAGGCATCCCCTGCATGAGGGCCGGTGACCGAGGAATCCCTGGCTTTGTCCCCCACCCCAGCCTGTCTCGTATTGGTCTCTATTAAAACAGGGCTTTGGGGGTCTGAACCGTACAGAAAGGACTCTTTAGTGCTATATTTTGAAAATGGTATTTTCTAGAGAGTTTAGTAATTGTAATAAAGTAAGCATAGGCAGCGTGACCATCAGACCTACAAAATCCAAATATTACTGCAGAACCAGGGACCTGGAGTGTCTCTGCTGGGTACTGAATGTTAATCCAAATTCGGAGGGACCCGAATTATGGAAGACAGAAGCAAGGTCCGTCGTTTACACATTAAAGCTTTATTGTCTAGCTTGGCCAAGTGGCGGGAACTCCGACAGAAATCTGACGGAGAGCGCGCCGGCCCTTTGTTCTACTTAGTTTTTATAGTTTTGTAAGTGGGAAGTACAGAAGCAAAAATTGCAATTAGGAGCCCCTTACCGCTATTGGTTATAGTCATATGTCCTTTAACATGATAGGACCACGTTCAATTTGCAAACCATACATCATTTTGGAGAAAACAAAATTTACAAGTCAACACAATGGTAGAAAGATATCTCTTTACATATTAAAAGGTCTTCCTATATTTTCTAGTGTTCATCCGACATCTCTCTGTCCAGTCAGATGTATTAACCACATGCATTTACATAAGAGAGGTAGTTTCTGTGGGGACAAATGCCCGCAAATGGCTCATAGTTATAAGAAAAGGTTTATTTTGGCTTTTCCCTTCTTGCCCCTGGCTAGCCATTCACCCCTTTCCCCACAAGTGTGGTGGAATGTCAGGGAATCCATGCTTTCCTTCCCTTTTCATTTACAATACAATGGCAAGAGCCATCCTAGTTATGCTAATCACACAGCACAGAGACTATTCTCACAATTTCTCTTAACCCAAATTAATAAAATGTTCTCCAAGCCTCCTAAAATATTAATATTAATTCTGTAGCCTTTGGTACTTTACAACACCTGTGGGCGAAATGGCTCAGTGGCTCCTCACTGAAGGCCGAGGTTCACTTTGAAAGAGAGGGATGGAGTGGAGTTCTTTTATTGACTCCAGCCAGTGAGAGAGCAGTGAGGTGCCTCAGCTCAGACATCAGCTGCGCCCGTGACCCTCACACAGGACTTGCGGGCACTGCGGGGCTTAATGGGTCTGGGAAAGCTTTGTTACCTAACTTAAGGTATATAGAAATGTCATGACAAGTGAAGGTTGTTTTTTTCTTCCTCCCTGAAAATTACATTGACAGCCTTTCTATTATCTGTAAAAAATAAAAAGGGCAAATTTACGTATTTTTCTTATTAGTTACCTGTGGAGTGTTTACGTTGTTTGTCCCTGAATAGCAATTCAACGTTTTGTTGGGCAGTGTTAGGGCTGGAGGCGACCTCAAGGGCACAAGGAAACCCACAGGCACTGTTGGCTTTCCTCCCTGAGGACCCTCTGCTGCCTCGATTGGATCTCAACTGCTCTCCTTCTTGTCATCATTGACTTCTGTTTTCCATCTACAAGATGAGCTAGAAATTATTTTTTAATGCCTTGACTGTAAGGTATTTTTCCCCGCCGAGAAAGAAAGAACGGGGCCAGAGCCGCAAAGTGTGGAATAATAAACGGCTTTATTGAGTACTGAGCGCACCCCCCCCCCACCCCCGCAAGGTTCCCTGGCCCCGAGGAAAGAAAGAGAGATGGAGGTGAAAGATGAAGGTCAGGGAAGTTGCACGGATTAAACCACGTGGGAGATATTTAAAGGGTCCCTCTAGGGAAGTGGAGCTACTATTACGTGGTGAAATTTCACTGGCTGGCAGACGATCGCTTCTTTCCAAATGGTTCCTGGGAAGCTTCCTTTGGCGGGCTTGATTGTGGGCGGTCCTAGCCAAAGTGGGCGGGTCTGAGTTCCCCACATGAAGATCCCTCTATCCACCGACCTTACATTGACTACCTTGGTTTTGCTGTCCTGGAATGTAAAGCGCTTTGTGACTGATGGAGAAGTCGGTTCTGACATTAGTATCTTGTCTTTAGATGTTCAACAAGAACTTGGACTATCTCCACAACATATTTTCAGTTGATAGAGAAGAAATTCCTCTGTCCATTAATAACTAGGTTTTCAAACTTCCTTGTGTAGCTGATGCCTAGCCTGGTTTGCTGGCAGTGTCATTATTAGCTGTTTCTCTCTTCCCCCAAGAATGTTTCCTTAAGGTGGGATGAGGTGAGAGAAGTAGCTCTTCTCTGACGAGTACATTGTCTACTTCTGCTGGGTTTCATACCTCTTCCTGGGTATCGGTTTAGTAGAACATGCCCCCCCCCCCCGCCGCCCCCATCTGCTCCTTGCTGAATCTGGTCATCCCAGACTGTTGCCAGCTGGTCTTGGACTCGGTGGGGCTGGACTCCTCCTCCAGACATCTCCCAAATTCTTACCTGAGGGGCTGACTCAGTCTCATGATCAGAACATTTGCAAAGTCTGGTGACTCTTGGAGACATGTAGGAGTGATCTGGAAAGTCACTGGAGACTTGCCCCAGCTTTTTAGAGGACATTAAGCAGTGAGGTTCTCTCCCAGAAAATCAGAGGGAGTAGAGCAGCCACTTGGAAGCATCTTGCTTGGCAAAAGGGGAGCGATGTTGACAGAATCTCACCATTTACTATATATAGTTCAGTTTCACATGGTTTTTGTTTGTTTTTTTGCAACAGAGATGGAGAGACAGACAGAGGGACAGATGGGGACAGAGAGACAGGAAGGGAGAGAGGAGAAGCATCAGGTCTTGTTGCATTATCTTAGTTGTTCATTGACTGCCTGGGGGACTACAGGCGAGTGAGTGACCCCTTGCTCAAGCCAATGACCTTGTGCTCAAGCTGGTGACCTCAGGCTTTCAAATCTGGGTCCTCTGGGTCCCTGCCTGATGCTCTATCCACTGTGCCACTGCCTGGTCATGCCTGTTTCACATGTTAAAGAATCTTTTTTTGTTGTCATTTTCTTCTAATAAAGACACTATCTAGGAGTTCAGGGCTGGAATGGCACCACTATGTGAACTGTCAGTGGGTTCTTTCTTATGATAGAGGCTGAAGAAAATACAGTAAGAGAAGGGTATAACATGTATGTCTGATAGAAGGAACCTAACAGAATGTTCTAGAGCCTTTTGTTTTATTTGTGGAATTTTAATTATTGAAGCTATTTTGCCTTTGAGCTTCCTTCTGCTTATTCATTATTCCGAAATTGCAGTTTAGGAATGAGTGAATTAGCTGAAATGCCCCTGCTCGGAGTGTTTTCAGATCATTCAGTAGAGTTTAGTGGTGGTAGGTATTTGTTAGTAGTAGCATATAAACTGAAACGCCAGGTTGTGCTCACCTGGGGACCTACCAAGTGACATCTGAAAAGCTCTCTCGTAAGAGTCCCTGGGGACATAGAAAAATCTCAATCCGTGGATCCTACACCCAGAGATTCTAACTCAGGTGTGAGGTAAGAGTTCATGAAGCTCGACTTTTTACAAAGTCCCCCCAGACCATTCTGACATATAGCCTAGTTTGAAAACCCCTGTCCTGGGCCCTCTGAGCACAGCAGTTGGATAGTTTCTAAATAAGAGAATCGAACTCAGGTTGTAGTACATAGGGAACAACTGGAGAGCGAGACTGTTCTTATAGTCATTAGGCGGACAATTACAGGGGTAACTTCCATAACTGTAAAATTACTCTAACGTATATCAGAATCACTTCTCACTTTGTCAGTTGGAGTGAGATTGTTCTCTTCTGACTTGCTGTTCAAGGGCGACTTGCTATAAAAGTGAATTGAAAATCTGTTGGGATCCAGCAGCCAGATACATTTATTCAATTTGGACCAAGCCCAGAACACCAATAGATGTTAAACATCGAAAGCCCTGTGAAAAATGACAGTCGTTCCACACAGTTATATTATTGAGAATGGACTCGAAGTGTCATCTGTCAACAAGCGCCCTGGACCAGGCGTAGGAAATATTTACTGTCAGTACCTAGCAACATTTCCTTCCCCAGGATTGTTTTACCATTTCCATTAGAAAGGCCACATTTGAAGGGTTGTAATTGGGTGGTGGTTTTAATAATTTTTTTTTTTGAAACTTGGCAATTTGACTTGGAAGAAAATATATAGAAACCATTTGAAAGAGGTTTATTTATCTTTATGGTGTAAAGTAGTTCTCGTCAAAGCTTTTTCCTGTACTTTGCATTCAAACAAGGGTTTACAGGCCATTAGTCCGTAATGTAAATGAACCCCGATTGGTATTTTTCCCTCTCTTTTAAAATGGTAAAGGGCGTTGTTCACTTTGGTGAAGTGTTTGCTGCCCCATCACTGTAAGTACATGACGTCTTAAAAGTCTTATTTCTGTGGGACTTCGGCATTATTATCGTAATTGCTCCAGAATATGCACAGATGGCATAATAGACCCAAAGGAAGTTTTAGAGGAGCACAGTGGCAACGTATGAAGTAAAAGTCCATTTCCACAATGGTGGCACATTATGGTCCCATTTAACCACCTCGTCCTGTGGGGCTTGGCCTAAGTAGGGATAAGTGAACAATTTGAGGAAGACTTACATCAGTTCCGGTTTTTGCCCGGTTGTTTCAAGTTAAGTCTGCTTTCAAAATGCAGGAGGAAAAAGGAATCTCTTGACTTTTCTCAACTGAGCCTTTTTTAAAAATTTAGTGGGCAGCAGGAAAAACAATACAGAATATATTTTCTACTGTGTGTTCAGTACCACCCCAGATGTCAGAGGAGCAAAGGTGGCTCATGTTCCCTGTGTGGCAGGAGCTTGGAGTGCAAAGGGGCCACTAACTGCCTTTTTCAAATCGACTTTATTTTTTAGAGCAGTTTTAGGTTCACAGCAAAATTAAGTGGAAGGTACAAAGGTTTCTCATGTCCCCCTTGTCCCCATACATACACAACCTCGCTCATTATCATCATCCCCCACTGGGGGGAGGGCATTTGTTACAGTTGAGTCACCTGCATTGACACATTGTCTTCCACAGCCCATACTTGACCTTAGGGTTCACTCTTGGTGTTGGATGGTCTGTGAATTTGGTCAGATATACAATGACGTGTAACCACCATTATAGTATCAGACAGAATCGTTCCACTGCCCTAAATATCCTCTGCGCTCTGCTTACTCACCTGCCCTCCCCACCACCCTTGTCTCCATAGTTTTGCCATTTCCAGAGTGTCATGTGTAGTTGACCCTTGAACAACAACATGGGTTAGGGCTGCTGACCCCCCCACACAGTTGAAAATCCATGTATAACTTTTGACTCCCCCACAACTACTAGTGGCCTCCTGTTGACTAGAAGTCTACTAATAACATGAAGAGTCGATTAACACACATTTTGTGCATTTCAAAGCACTGTTGTTCAAGGCTCAAATGTAGCCTTTTCCGATTGGCATCTTCTAGTAAGATGCATTTTAAGTTTCCCCTGTGTCTTTTCATGGCTTGATGACTCATTCACTTTTAGCATTGAATAGTCCATTGTCTGGATGGACCACAGTTTATCCATTCACCTACTGAAGGCTGTTTTGGCCGTTTTCAAGCTTTGACAATTATTAAAGCTGCTATACACATCTGGGTGCAGGTTTATGTGTGGACATTAAGTCTTCAACTCTTTTGGGTAAATACCAAGTAGTGTGATTGCTGGATCTTATGTTTAGTTTTGTAACAAACTGCCAAGCTGTCTTCCAAAGAGCCTGTACCATTCTACATTCCTACAGGCAGTGAGTGACAGTTGTTCTTGCTCCGCCACCTCATGAGCAATTGCTGTTTTCAGTGTTCTGGATTTTGACCATTCTAGTAGGTGCACAGTGATATCTCATTGTTTTTGTAATTTGCGTTTCCCTGATGACATATAATAAGAGCATCTTTTCATAGGCTTATTTGCCATTTGTGTATCTTCTTTAGTAAGGTGTTTGGGGCCCATCTTTTAATCAGCTTGTTTTCTTTCTTATTGTTCTGTTTTAACAGTTCTTTGTGTTTTGGATAATAGCCTTTTATTATTATTATTACAGTGAATATGAACTGTTTACGTCTTTTGTAAATACCTTCTCCCAGTTTATGGCTTGTCTTTTTTTATTCTTTGAACAGTAATTGCCACTTTGCTTTGGTGTTTGATCTTTCCTTATTCCCTCCCCCCCCCAAAAAAAACAACAAAAAATCCCTTATTTTTGTTCCTTTTTCTCTTTTTTTCTCTTTTTTTTTCAAGGACAGAGAGAGAGACAGATAGAAAGAGAGAGAGAGATGAGAATCATCAATTTTTTGTAGCGGTTCCTTAGTTGTTCATTGATTGCTTTCTCATATGTGCCTTGACCATGGGCCTTTAGCAGACAAGTAACCTCTTGCTCAAGCCAGTGATCTTGGGTCCAAGCTGGTGAGCTTTTTGCTCAAGCCAGATGAGCCCACACTCAAGCTGGAGACCTTGGGGTCTCGAACCTGGGTCCTCTGCATCCCAGTCCGACGCTCTATCCACTGCGCCACCGCCTGGTCAGGCAGTTCCTGTTCTCTTACCAGCGGCTTATCTCCTCTTACTCTGTGCCAGCTGTTTGTAGCAAGATGGTACATTACTATCCTGCCATAACAAAGCACCAGAGAGTGCGTGGCTTAACCAAGAGAAACGTATTTCCTGACAGTTCTGGAGGCTGGAAATCTGAGATCAAGATGTCAGCAGGCCTTGTTTCTCCGGAGGCCTCTCTCCGTGGCTTGTAAACAGGCCATCTTCTCTATACTCACATGGTTTAGGGTCCACCCTGGTGACCTCACTTTAACTTAATTACCTTTTTACAGGCCCAGTCTCTAAATATAGTCACATTCTGAGGTGCTGAGGGTTAGGACTTGAACCCCCATTCAGTAGGAATTGTTGGAGGACGCAGTTCAGCCCACTGCACATGGTCTTCGTGGCTTGTTCTGTAACCCCCTTTTGAACATGTTGCGTTAGCCTCTGCCAGAATTGAAACGCCAGGATCTAGAACTCTGGGTTGGAGCTACAGAATAACGGTTGGGGAAAAGATGGTGCTTTAACCTTGGCCATATGAAAAGCATCTGTTAGGAAGCTCACTTTCTTTTTTTTTTTTTTAAAGACATTTATTTTAAATATAGATAATATATGTGTTTAATTATTCCTATTGTGTTTACATTCTCCTTTTAAGATTTTTTACTTATTCATTATAGAGAGGGGAGAGAGAGAGAAGGGGGAGGAGCAAGAATCATCAACTCCCATATGTGCCTTGACCAGGCAAGCCTAGGGTTTCGAACCGGCGACCTCAGTGTTCCAGGTCAACACTTTATCCACTGCGCCACCACAGGTCAGGCAGGAAGCTCACTTTCTTAATGGAGTCTCTAGCCCTCGAAGGGCTCTTCAGGACCGCTTCTTGCAAAGGGACTGTCACGGCTGCTCTGCTCCTCGTTCCTCTCAGCCAGAAATCTTGCAGTCACGTCCCCCACCCCGTTTTTGTCACGTAACCCTTTTTTGTCACATTCTCCCCTTTTTCTTCTTACGTCCCCTTTTGAGTTTTGTCTTCACTTGCTTGCTTTACCCATTTTTTCTTAAACTTTTCCATTCTTGCTCTTGTTTTGTCTTTTCTTTATGCCTGATGGTACCATCTATAGGCATTTGTCGTTTTTTTGTGTGTGTGTTTTTTTTATTTAAGCTGGAAACAGGGAAAGACAGTCAGACAGACTCCCGCATGCGCCCGACCGGGATCCACCCGGCACGCCCACCATGGGGGGATGCTCTGCCCACCAGGGGGCGATGCTCTGCCCATTCTGGGCATCGCCATGTTGCGACCAGAGCCACTCCAGCGCCTGAGGCAGAGGCCACAGAGCTATCCCCAGCGCCCAGGCCATCTTTGCTCCAATGGAGCCTTGGCTGCGGGAGGGGAAGAGAGAGACAGAGAGGAAAGCGCGGTGGAGGGGTGGAGAAGCAAATGGGCGCTTCTCCTGTGTGCCCTGGCTGGGAATCGAACCTGGGTCCTCCGCACGCTAGGCCGACGCTCTACCGCAGAGCCAAAGGCCAGGGCCGGCATTTGTCATTTTTGTTGGTCACCCAGGACAAGGCTGTCCCTTTGTAAGGTACTTTATGGCTCCTGTCATCCTTTCCAATTTCTCACACAGGCCCTGGCAGCAGCCTTGTGAGGTAGCCGTGGATTGTGCCCCATTGTATGGATGAAGAAATTGAGTTATGTAACATCCTGCATTCTCATAGCACCCTGTCAATGCCCTTCTTGTCGGATTTACCTGGAATTGTGACTTTCTCTTCCCTGAGCTCACTATCTGTGCTTTGGTCACTGGAGCCAGCACATTAAATTTTGTTAGAGAATTTGTTAGAATTCTTAGTGGGAAATAAGGCCACACAAGTCATATTAAGGATTTTTGGAGGAGTTAGTCCTACAAAGCAGTTCCGTCTATGAATGGAGGGCAAAGTGCAGTAAAATTCTAGAGCCTTCTATATTGTTTGGCTTGTCTCAGGTGTGCCATAAATACTACAAAAGTACTTTGCCATTTGCAAATTTATTATCTGTCATTTCAACTCGATGCGAGTGATAGCAGAGTGACATAGTACCTCTCATTTTGCTGGTGCCAAATCTGAATTGAATCAAAAGACTGGCAAGTCGCTTAACTAGTGAGTGAGCCAAGCGGCCTGCCCCTCCCCCACACAGATACAGGATCCTGCTCTCCGCTCACCATCAGCTAGCTAAATGGTTGCATTCATGAAGAGGTAATAATTGTATTACTTTGTGGAAAATATAAGGACCTAAAAGAGAAACCACAGCTAGTACTGAAAATTGAAGGAATCTTAAGAAGTGGGGTTTTTTTCGCCAGAAAATAAAGAGTTTAATGGAAGAAATTATATGCTTTAGTGCAGTGGTTTTCAACCTTTTTACACTTGGAGACTGTGAAAATAGGAGAATTATTTCAGGGCCCGCTAAGGCAGAAATCACCCTGAGAGTAAGCAAATTCCACTAAGATCATTGGGTCTATAATCTTTATACAACATCAAGATGGTTAACTCTTTGCAGACCGGCATGAAATTTCTGGCTGTCCGCAGACCAGCAGTTGAAAAACACTGCTTTAACCTGACCTGCGGTGGCGCAGTGGATAGAGCGCTGACCTGGAATGCTGAGGTTGCTGGTTTGAAACCCTGGGCTTGCCCTTTCAAGGCACATACAAGAAGCTAAGCCAGTTCACATTGTTAGAATTTACTTCATTGAAACCCCAGAAGGCATCAAAAGGAAGGCAGTGTCAGAGCCTATCTGGTCCGGCTCTTCTTTTTTTACCACGTTTTTGCACCCAGGAGTTAGTCTATTGAAAAAATTGCTGTTGGATTTCAGAAAATGCCTTTTATCTATTTTTAATAACTAATAACAGATAACACACACACAAAAACAATCCACAACTACATATAAATATAAAGGTAGAAATTCACTTAAGCACCAACTCACACTTACATTTTTATTTTTTATACTTTTGGGGAAAAAAATCTTTAGGAAAATAAATTTTGAAATGGGTAACAAACTCCATTTTCTTGCAAATAAAAAGGAACGGGGTTTGTTTTAAATTACCCCTTTGGAACCTTCATGCACGGCTGGTGGGAATGTAAATTAGTACAGCCATTATGGAAGAAAGTATGAGAGTTCTTCAGAAAATTAAGAACAGAACTACCATATGACCCAACAATCCCTCTACTGGGTATCTACCCCAAAACTCAAAAACATTAGTACGCAAAGGCACATGCAGCCCCATGTTCATGGCAGCATTGTTCACAGTGGCCAAGACATGGAAACAACCAAAGTGCCCCTTGACAGAGGAGTGGATAAAGAAGATGTGTTACATAGATACAATGGAATACTACTCAGCCGTAAGAAATGATGATATAGTGCCATTTTCAACAACACGGATGGACCTTGAGAACATTATACTGAGTGAAATAAGTAAGTCAGAAAAAGCTAAGAACTGGATGATCTCACACATAGGTGGGATTCAAAGCCAAGACTCATGGCTCATGGACCTAGATAAGAGTGCAATGCTTATCAGGGGGAGGGGGGTGTAAAGGAGGAGGGGAGAGGGGCTGGGAAAAGGGTGTAAAGAGGGACAAATAAATATAAGGTAACAGAAAATGATGTGGCTCTAGGTGATGGGTATGAAACATAATTGAATATTCAAATGATGGAGTAATGTTTGCCTGAAATCTGTGTACACTTATTGATCAATGTCACCCTGTTAAAATTAATTTTCTAAATTAAATAAATAAATTACCCCTTTGGTTAGTTCAAGTGAATTTTTATCGTAGGAAACTAACGCTTAGTTCAGAACATAGTTAGCTGTCTGTTCGTGGCTGGGCAGTGATTGTGGAAATGCAAAGAATTTTGATAATAGAAAAAGTGGCTCCTGTACTCCTGAGCTTCTGGGGCTTTTTGTTGTTGTTATTCTTAGGTATTATATAGTTTTAATCTGTAATGACTTAGGGAAATAGCGACAACATAATGTTCAAGTCTATAAAACTAAGTGACCATTATGATTCAAATTTGTAGTTTATATGCAAGGTGGAAAAATAAGTAAGAAACCCTAGAATTATTTACAGTTGTTATCTCTGCATGGATTATAATTTTTATTTCCTCCTTTATATTTGTATATACTTTATAAGTTATATAATATATGCACTTACTGCTTTTACAACAAGAAACAATTTATAAGCACTGAAATCTTTTTTTAAGAGAGGGGAGGGGAGATAGACTCCCCCATGCACCCCAACTGGCATCCACCCAGCAAGTCCCATCTAGGCCAACGTTTGGACCAACTGAGCTATCTTCCAGTGCCCAGGGATGATGCTTGAATCATTTGAGCCACTGTCTATGACGGTGATGGGCAATCTTTTGAGCTTGTTGTGTCAAAATTCGCCAAAAAACCAAGCATAACTTGGGTGGTGTATCACTTTGAGGAAAAAAAAACAAAACATAATTTTGCGATATTTATAGTTTAAATAAAAATGTATAATTGTAATATATAGCTGTATTTAATAAACCAAAACCTAATTATTTAACTTACCTGCTTAGTGACTTCTTTGTTCATCTGTCAGTCGGTTTCTTTTGTTGGTCTTGATATTATTTAAGTTGTGTGGGGTGCCGTAAACTAAGATAAGTGAGGGGGAGGGGGAATTCTTTAACTAACCTGCCTATTAGTGACTTTTTTTGTTGCTGAATTTCATTGGCTAAATCTTCAATTGAAGGTTGGTATTTTGTACACTTCAAGCCCAAGCAAGCGCTACTAACTTCATCTGTCAGTCTGTTTCTTTTGTTGGTTTTGATATTATTTAACACTGAGAATAAGGTCTCACAAAAGTATGTAGAGGGAAAAATTGTGAGTAAAGCCATTGCTGTATTTTTCAGGGTGCTAAGTGTCTGGTAATCGGTTCCAGGCACTCCAAATTTCCTGTTTGTAGTGACACTCTTCTTGATTCTCCAAGCGGCACCTTTCCAGATTCTCAAGCTTTGACCTCAAGTCGACAAACACCTGAGCCCAGATGCTGTCTTGAAATTCTGCAAGTTGCATCTTATGTAAATTAAGATGGCTGCCGCTATTTCTAATGGTGGGAAACGCACCCATAGCACAGGCACTCACCTCTCCCAGCCTCCCCCTCACTTAACTCAGTAATGATGGTCAGTTAGAAATCTACGACACCCCAGAACAGTAGATTGGATGATGATTGCTGTGGTTATGTGGTTGCTGGTAATGGCGATCACAGGACCCCCAGAGATGCGTCCCCCACGGCATCCCACTGCTCCCTACTCCGCTGGCTGGAAGTGAGGTCAAAGATCCCCTAACGGCCTAACCGGAAGTCCCAGAACTAGACGCTCCTGGCCGTGCAGGAGCCGAGGATGAAACGTCCTCAGCATGTGGCCCCATACTTCTCTGGTATGTGGCCGTGTGTCATTGAAAATGGCTACGCGTGTCAGTGCTGACATGCATGTCATAGGTTCGCCATCACGGGTCTATGAGAAAGGAAGAAAGAGAGAAGGGAGAGAGGGAGGGAAAGAGAAGCAGATGGTCGCTTCTCATGTGTGCCCTGACTGGCATGAAATCCAGGACGTCCACATGCTGGACATACGTTCTATCCACTGAGCCAGCCAGCCAGGGCCATAAGCACTGAAATTTTACAAAGAAATATTTTGCTCAGCTTGCAATAATTCCACAAATAATTCAGCAGTTGAGGGAGAAAATCAATGCCTTTCTTTTCTGCAAGTCACACCTAAGAGCTTGTTACTCAGTGTGCATAGGTACCCCTGGGAACTTGTTAGAAATGCAGAGGCACGGTTCCCCAGACCCACTGCATCAGCATCTGCGTTCTCTCCGGATTCCCAGGGACTCCCGGGCACAGTAGAGTCTGAGAAGCACACACCCGAGACACTCCCCCATCTTACTGTCTAAGGCCTACTTCCATGTTATTTATCCATTGATTAGAGCCATCCTCTTGGCAAAACGTTAAAATGACAAATGTGCAGACTACAGAAAACCTACCCAGGTTTAAAGTAGAGCTGGGCCTGACCAGTGGTGCGCAGTGGATAGAGCGTCGACCTGGAACACTGAGGTCACCGGTTCAAAACCCTGGGCTTTCAAGGAATATATGAGAAGTAACTGTGAGCTGATGCACCATCACCCCACTACTCGCCCCCCGTCTCCAAAGAAAAAACCAATAAATAAACTCTAAAAAATAAAAATAGATTGGGTATAACAGCCTGGTGTTTTGAAATATTTTCTATAATGAAACTTAAAAATACTGGCCTAACTAGGTCTGGGTAGGGGCAGGGGCAAGGAAGCAGAGTCCTTCCATTGTTTCTTCTCAACTGGAAGGAACAGGGAGAAGTAAATGAGGGTTTTCAAGTGGCTTTCAGCTTCTCCACATTAGGCTTAGAAAAGAGAGCTGGAAAGCATTTCTACTCCCGCTTCATGGGAAGGCCGCTCTGGATGTGCCCAGAGGAACGCTTCAGCCAGTGCCCGCCTTCTGGGCCTCGCTGCACCAGTCGTCCAGCTCCTGTGTAAAGATTCCAAGGCATTGGACTCATAGTTTTTGGAAATGAAAACAAGATTTTCTCTCTTAATTTTGCTACTACAAAGTTTACTTAGGAAAGGTATTTCCTGTTGTTGCTGACTTTTCTGTTCTATTTTTATGCTCAGAACAAGAAGAACGAAGTTGATATTTTATAACCACACCACGCAGCCCCTTCATTGGTTTCGTTTTCTCTGTGGATACTTACTGCCAGTTTAGTTTTTCTTTCTTTTTTAACTAAAGATGACGTTGCATTGTGACAGAAGAGGAACTGGAGTTTTTCAGGAAATTGTCACTGTCATTTGCTTTGCCCGTAAGTGGAGGTGTCTTGGCTCCGTACATTTTCTGTCACCCTCTTTGGGATCGCTAAAGTAGTGTGTAAAAGTTGCCGTTTATTTGGGCGACAGACTCTGGCTTCTAAACACATGCCTTTCTTTAAGCTCGTTTCTGTACATAATGCACTCAACCTTTGCACTTTTATGGTCTTATAGGCATGCTATAATAACAGATGTGTTACCAGTTTCAGAAATCCTTTCTGTCTTTTGAGTGGGCAGGTTTCTTGGAGTGACAGGTACAGCAATACAAGGACACCAGGGGTGCAGTATGTAGGTGATAATGCTATGGTTGATGGTCTTCATCTGCAAAACATTTTGTCATTTTTTTGTGTTTAGAGAGTTGGGAAAACCTGGTTAGATTTTTTTCATTGTTGTGGGGCACAAAATGGTGTATAGAGGGTGTTCTATTGAGTGGGACACTTGAAACCATGTCAACACAATAAATTAAAAAGAAAAAAAATATTTTTTTTCATGTGCTTTTAAAAACTATACTTCTCACAGAGTGAAAAAAAATATGAAAATTTCAAGCAATTAAAATATAATATGAGCTAATCACTTTATTTTGGAGGAAATTATTTTTTTAACAGTTCAGCCAGTGAATTTACTTTTAAAATGTATTGTGCTTACACAGTAGATAGTTTTATTTCCATGATGTTTTTTACTACATAATTATACATCTTAATTACGTAATTACTCTCATAATTATTATGTAATTGCATGTACTTCCACTAATTACAAAATCAGGAAGTGTAATTATCTAGTAAAAACTTTATGAAATTTCATGCACTAAAATTACTTGGAGGCTACTGCAGTGGTCTGGTAGGTTTTCCATAGTTAGCCTTTGTTAGTCCTGATTTTTGTTTCAAGCTTGAACCCAGAGGCCTGTGCAAGGACAACAACCATAAACAGACCAACGCGAAACTGTGTTGTATTGTAGGTAATTGGCCCTTGTTTCTCTTTGAACTAAAGCCAAGAAGCACTTGAATTTTTTGTGATTATGGAGTTGTGATGAGAATACGTTTGATGTTAGGTATCAGGAAAACTTTCAATTGAAAGGGCAGTTCTTGCTCAGGAGAGAATTGCTTAATAGACATCAAGACATTTAGGTTACAGAACAGGCCCTCTAGAGTTCTACACTGTGAATAGCGTAGTTAGCCATCTCTGCCTTTAAAAGCAGAATAATAATATTATTATTTGAAATTGTATTTTCTTAGTTTGAAGAGGCCAGTTTGGGTTTAAATATACTAAGATAGGAGCAAAAATATCAAAAGAGCATAATCTTTTTCTACTTCTACTTGATGTAAAACACAGCTTTGAGGCAGAAACATGTATGCACAAACATGTAACATCAGACCCTAAATCGGGGGTCCCCAAACTACAGCCTGCGGGCCACATGCGGCCCCCTGAGGCCATTTATCTGGCCCCCACAGCACTTCTGGAAGGGGCACCTCTTTCATTGGTGGTCAGTGAGAGGAGCATAGTTCCCATTGAAATACTGGTCAGTTTGTTGATTTAAATTTACTTGTTCTTTATTTTAAATATTGTATTTGTTCCCGTTTTGTTTTTTTACTTAAAAATAAGATATGTGCAGTGTGCATAGGGATTTGTTCATAGTTTTTTTTTATACTCCAGCCCTCCAACGGTCTGAGGGACAGAGAACTGGCCTCCTATGTAAAAAGTTTGGGGACCCCTGCCCTAAATAAAGACAGAAGGTTTAATTCAATAAAGCTATGATGCCTTTACCATTCAAAACGATATACAGCTTGCACAGTAAAACAATAGTCCTGACAGCAAATTAGATGTGACATCTAAATTACTCTACAAAGAAAAATATCAGAACCATCTTTGGTCTGTACGAGTCTATTTTAGCCCAGGTTTAAAACCCAGTCTAGAGAATGCTTTATTGTCTAAGCAGGGTAATGTATATGTCTAATTGGAGAAGTTGGTTGAATCAATTGCAGATTAATTAGGAGGAAAGGGTTTAAATATTCATGGTAAGAGAAGAGAGGAGATCCTTTGGGTCTCATGATGAATATACTGTAAGTTTTAGGAATATTAAATTATCAATATTTGTATAATATCTATAATAATCTATTCTAACATGACCTAAACAAAGGGTTAGATATAGTTATATTAAATTTTCTTCCCCTCACAATTAGCGCTTTTCAATAGAAATACAGTGAGTTGAGTCAGTTACTTAACATGTATACTAATTACTTCTTTTAAAAATGCAACCTTAAACATGAAAAGATCTGTAGTCTTAAGAGCAGATGGCATCCTTTTTTCTTTTTTGTTTTTTGTTTGTTTTTTGCTTAAATCTTTCCAAAGAAGCAATCTTTTTTTTGGTTTTATCACTTATTAACTTTTCAACACCAGCTAAAACTTAGTAATAAAGGTGACTTTTAAAAAGTTGATGAAAATACAACCCTACTTGCTTCAAGCAAGTTAGAGGACTCACAGTGCCCCAGAGATGTTTCGTGCTCGCGGAGGTATTTGGGAGTGAAATAGGTTTTGTCTAAATGTAGTCGCTTCCTGCGGTGGTTGGAGGTTACTCCTGAATCACGTATCACTTTCCTCATGGCAACGTTTGCTAATTTACTGAGCCCGGAATTTACTGTCTTCATCATTTCTTATTTGCCTTCACATTTTTTGTGATAACACTTCTCAGAAATGTTTTTGCTCCTTCTGCGAAACAGCACTTACCTCTCATGCATCTTCTTAATCTTTTATTTTTGAGCAATTGCATGGCCGTGTCAGGATAGCCTTTCATGGTTAAAAATGAAGTGTTTTTGCTTAGCCCTTGCCTTCAGATTACACTGCAGATTTCATTTTTGAACTGACATATTAATGTTTAAACGGACTGGGCTTTTGTTTCGGTTTGCTCTGTGTTCTCGCTTTTCGTATAAATGGGCACATTGTCACTATCCTCTGTAATTCTTTAAACTTTAAAAAATGATCTAAGAGAGTCAAGCATACCTTTCAAAGTTTAACTGTGTCCTTGTGATGTCTCCAGTTCCCCAGCAGTCCCAGGCCCAGATCCGGTGTTGATTTGCACGTGATTAGCCAGTGCCCACTTACTCTTTTACGCTGTACTATCATGTCCGTATAATAGATGCTACCCCTCATATACAGATGCCACTCATCATCAATTTGACTCATTCTGAGAGTAGTTTATCCTGTAGTTGTCAGGAATTTATTTCAGTCCGTTGGCATTCTCTTACCTTGTGGCCAACAGGACAGTAACTATACTGAATTAGTAGCCTGTCATTGCGTTCAATTGAATTAACGGTGATTGCATTCTCCCCATTAGAGGCCCTGGGAACCCTTTACCCCCTCGGTCCTGAGCACCGGCCCTTAAAGCTTAAACCAGCTGTGCTCCCAGAAAGCAGGCTTGCCGGCTATTTACACACTGGCATACTTTTCTTATTTTAAGAAATGATTGTAAAACCGAAATTACAAATAGTATAAAATACCAAGTCTGTGTAAGTCTGGTTTTCTCTGTTTCTCTCTTCTTCACACCCCAGCCCCCAAAATTCATTCGGCCACTATTCGCTGAGTTATATGCAGAGGACACAAGTATAAGCAAGACCTGGCTTTAGAGGTAATAATATTTCTGATTGTTTCTTTATTCGTGCATTCACCTCTAAGCACCTTTTTATAGGGTTCGACTCTTTGTGGCGAACATTCACATCCATTATCTTTTACATTTCTCACTGGATAGGGATGGGTGACATTATGCAGATGAAAAAACAACCTCAAAGAGATAAAATGACCCTCCCGGTAGCAAAGCTTCGAGGTGGGGGAGCCCAGCATTGTTCTGTGTCCAGCTGCCTTGTTCTTACCCGAGTGGGAAAACTTCCACCTGAAGGAGGTCTCACACCAGGGAGTGGTGTGCCGGGCTTGGATCTGCGCACGAAGAGAGCTGAGGGAAGGGGTCCAGGTGCAGACGCAGCCTGAGACCCTGGCAGGGAACGGGCTTTTAATAGGCTCGGGCACACTCGAGGAGTTTGAGAGGAAGTTTCGTCTTTCTCGCTCTTCTTTAAGCCCTCTATTGCTTATCTGGCTTTTGTAAACAAAAGAGCTTCGCTTGCCAAACGCATGATGATTTTAAATCATATCTGAATTGGGGGTTTAATCAAAAAGTGCCTATTAAGAAGCTGGTCTATGGGAAGCTTTAAAAGCAAGACTCTCTTCGCTCCCCACTATAACCACTGGTGGTACTCTGAAAAGTTGGCTCCCTCCTGCAGGATGCACCTGTCAGAAGTGTATCAGTGTTTTCCTATCTGAAACAATTTGACTCACAATATAGTAGTGTAAGTATTTTGGCACGAAAACATTACATACCCTGATTTATCCACTTATCTTAAAACAGGTATCTCTAACTTTAAAAGAAGTATGGTAAGACAAAATAAAATAGGAATTAAAAGAGATGAATGACAGATTGAACTAGTTTTATTTAGAAAATAAAAATTTAAAAAAGGTCCTGCTAGCATTATGATCATAGAATGAAAATGTTTTATTTGAAGCATGCTTAATTTTTTTGTTGTTGTTGTTACTATCACCATGGTGAACGTTTAGACATATGGGACCTACGTATAAATTTTTGCTACTCGTGTTTTATTGGTTATATTGTTTTGCCAAAAAAATGTAGACACTGAAAAGTCAGTAAAATCCAAGATAAAAGAGACAGTCTGAACCTGAGCCCGTCCTCAGGAAAATATTCATTGCAGCGCGCTCTGGTCTCTTAGTGAAGACTTTATCACTTTTAACAAATGTGCCGCAGTAAATTTATTAGTATGCTACAAAGAAATTTTCAAAATAATTAAGACTAAACTACGCTTGTCAAAATAAATGAATGAAATACAATTTCAAATCATCCTTCTTCACTTATTGCTCATTTGCATAATTCAGTAACTTACATGGGAGTCTTTGAGTTATTGGTGAGAATTAGCACAGTTCTGCTATTCCTTGTTGCACGGGCAGGAATTATGCTACCATGTAATTAGCTATTCCAGACATGGACTAACGGGAAACACCAAAGAGCACAGCAAAATCTAAAGAGAGAAGGCAGGGGTTCTAAAGACAAGAGACAATCAAAGACACCCAACCAACTCAAGCTGGTAGACCACAGGGAATTTTGAATGAAGCCTCTTAATTTATTTTGAGAATAAGAAATCAGTAGTATGAGAGAAATCTCAACAAGATTAGCTGGCTAAGCCTACTTAAAAAAAATATCTCTATAGTGCATGGTGCGCCAGGTTAACCACTCCTGTTTGTTAGTCTGTATACCCCTCAACAAATAGCCGGCAAAGCCTTTCATGGGTATATAGTGGCTTTCCATTCAGGTTTGCACTCTTTGAAGAGGTCGTTTATATCAATGAGATCTGTAGATGCAAATTGCTCCCCCGATATGTGAGGGGTCATTCCTTTCACAGCAGACTTGCTCATCTCTTTCATAGAGGTTTTGTTATTTTTCTACTGCTCCCAAAGGAATGATGGGAATCACGCCCCCCAGCCCCCCATCTAACTTAGCCTCCAAATCTTTTCCCTGCAGTTCTGTGAAACTTTTGTGTGCTGATCTTTGGGAACAAAACAAGCTCTTGGCAGCAGTCTTTAGCTCTGAATCAAGAGAATTTTTTTCTTCGTTCAACCTGAAATCTCTCTTAGATTTGTCTCTTTTTTCTCCCCCGATTTTAAGGCCATCCCTTTCTCATCGCAGCAGAAGGTCACTGTACCATGCTAGGGCATATGGGAAATTCTTGGGAGCAGTGTCCTGAAAATGCCATTTTCATATTGCCCCCCAAATGATATAAGCTGGTTGGATGAGAGGAACAGGAAAGTACAGGGATCGAAGGAAGGGTTAGCTATGAAAACCTACCTAACTTCTAATCTCCTACTGAAGTGGAAGGAAAGATAGTATTTGTCTTTTGCCTAAGCTCTTAAAGAATTATACAAACACTTCCTGGGCTTTAGCCTTAGAGTTCAGGCATCTTAGCAAGAAGGGGCTTCGGGCACACTGTGCGAGTGAGCACTCTGTAAATATCTGTCGTTTGGCTCCATCGGCTCGCTGTCGTTGAGCAATATGAGCACTGACCTGGGCTCCTGGACCGAGTGGTTAGAGGCTCGCACTCTGGAACCAGAACGGCCAGTTCCGGTTTTAGCTTTGCACCTCTTGTTAGATAAGTAAACGGGCATGTGGCTTACCCTATGCCACCTCATCTGTATATAGTTGCAATGAGAAGAGTGCCTATCTCATAGAGTTGAAATCAAACAGGATAATATTGAAACATATATATATGATATATATATGATATATAAGCTGATAGATATATAAAATGGCTGGAACCATGCCTGACACATAATACACATGCAATAAATGTTGGTTTGTTTTTTACTTCTGAGAATAAGAGTTTGTCCAAACCACTTAGTATCATAGTTAGCTATCTAAATTGGTTTCTATTGCCCTTCATTGACCACGTTTTGTTTATATTTGTGTCTCCAGCATCTAGCAAAGCACTAGACATTTTAGATTTTTTTAGTGATTGATTTGAGAGAGAGAGAGAGAGAGAGAGAGAGAAAGGAGGAAGAGCAGGAAGCATCAACTCCCTTATGTGCCCTGACCAGGCAAGCCCAGAGTTTCAAACCGGCGACTTCAGCATTCCAGGTCGATGCTTTATCCCACTGCGCCGCCCCAGGTCAGGTGCCAGACGTGTTTTAAATGGTTGGCTCTTATTTAATGAATGGGGACAGGATGGAAAAGGCATAGGCATAGTCCCTGCGTTCAGGGAGTTAAAATCGATCTTGATAACTGTTTCTCAGTTTTCTTATTTATCAAAATAGCATTTGTGTCAGAAATATATTAGAAAAAATGAATTTAATTCTTATTATTAATACTAATGGAAGGGGTCAAAACATGTAATCTACATATCATTAACATTTTGTTTAGCTATGTTCCATTGGCATGTGTTTCATTAATATTAAGCCATCTGTAATAACTCTTGGCTCTTTTCTAGGGAGGGTAAAAAAATTTCATTGTATTTGTATGCAGAAAGTCAGCCAAACTGAATTCCCCAATCATGTACCTTTTAGCAGAGTGCTATTTTTTTTAATGTTGGAAAAGCCTTCCTCGGAAAAAGTGTTGTCAGCCAACTGTTTTTTGTGGGTTTTTTTAGTTTACATTTTTTTCTTTTCTTTTCTTTTTTGTTGTTGTTTGTTCGTTTGTTAAGTGAGAGGAGGGGGAAGATCGTGAGACAGACCCCCGCATTTATCCCGCCTGGGGCCCGCCTGCCTGCCCCTGCTGGGGCCAGTGCTCAAACCAGTCCAGCGCTGGTTGCAGGGGAGAAAGAGAAAGAGAAGGGGGAGGAGGAGGGGGAGAGAAGCAGATGGCTGCTTCTCATGTGTGCCCTGCCCAGGAATCAAACCCAGGACGCTCATACTCCTGGCCGACACTCAAGCCACTGAGCCAGTCTGCCAGGGCCACGTTTTATTTTTCAATTAGTGTTTACTTTCGGTATTGTTTTGCATTAGTTTCAGGTGTACAGCCTAGTGGTCAGACAAACATATACTTTACAGAGGGTTCCCCTGGTCTTTCCAGGGCCCGGGCCCCATACGGAGTTACTACAGTATTATTGACTGGATTCCCAATGCTGGACTTTACATCCCCGTGACTATTTTGTGACTAGCAATCTGTGCTTCTCAGTCCTGTCACCTTTTCCACCCAGTCCCCCAGCCCCCCTCCTCTCTGGCAGCCATTAGTCTGTTCTCTCTACCTATGAGTCTGTTTCTATTCTGTATTGTTCTTTAGATTCTACTGACAGGGTGGGGCAAAAGTTGTACACCTACTTATTCCCCACCCTGTGTAAGTAAAATCATATGGTACTTGTCTTTCTCTGACTTAACTTCATTTAGCATAATACTCTAGGCCCATCCATGCTGTTACAAATGGTAAATTTCACTTTTTATAGTCAAGTAATATTCTATGTATATATGAACCAGATTTTTCATCCACTCATCTACTGGTAGGCACTTGGGGGCTGCTTCCAAATCTTGACTATTATAAATAGTGCTTCAGTGAACATAGGGGTGCATATATTCTTTGAAATTTGTGTTTCGGGTTTCTTTGGATATATTCCCAGAAGTGGGATCCCTGGGTCATAAGGCAGTTCCACTTTTAATATTTTAAGGAAACCTCCATACTGTTTTCCACAGTGGCTGCACCAGTCTGCATTCCCACCAGCAGTGCAGGAGGGTTCCCTTAGTCCACATCCTTGCCAACACTTGTTTGTTGATTTATTGATGACAGCCATTCTGACAGGTGTGAGTTGATGTTGCAGTTTTAATTTATATTTCTCTGATGATTAGTGACATTGAGCATCTCTTCATATGTCTGTTGGCCATCGCTCCGTATGTCCTCTTTGGAGAAGTGTCTGTTCAGGTTAGCAGTACTTCTTTATAACCAGGATGTATCTTTTACTTTTTTAAATGGCAGGTTCGCAGGTGCCACTGCTAGAAATCTGATTCAGTAGGTCTGGGTGATTCTAATGCACACCCACAGTGTTGAGAATCTCTGAGTTAGTGAAACTCTTCAGGCTTTAATATTGCTTCTGTCAAATATGCATTAAATTTGACTTTGATATAGAAAGGGAGATTGGGTGGCATCTAGATAACAATTTAAATAAACAGTAGAAAGGAAAATGAAGCCAAACACACGAATTACTTCCTAGATAGAGGAATCATTTATGATGCTATAGGAGCTAATACACAGCATCTGAGGATAAAGTGAAGAGAAAAATGGGCTAGGGAAAGTAACCAAGGGGAAGCTGTTTTCTGGTAATAAGCAAATGGTAACAAAATAAATGCTTTTCAACAAAATTGGCTGTAGAGCCTGTTATTTTCCCCATTAACTTACATCATAAGGCCCTGGCCAATTCAGTCAGTGGATAGACCGTCAGCCTGGCATGTGAATGTCCCAGGTTTGATTCCCAGCCAGGGCACACAGAAGAAGCCCATCTGCTTCTCTCCCCCTCTCCCCCTCGCTTCTCTCTCCCTCCTTCCCTCCCTCTCTCTCTCTCTCCCCCCCTCCCTCCCTCTCTCTCTCTCTCCCCCCCCTCTCTCTTTCTCTTTCTTCTTCTTCTCCTCCCTCCTCCTCCTCCTCCTCTTCCTCCTCCTTCTCCTCCTCCTTCTACTTCTTCTCTTCCTCTCCTCCAGCCATGACTCTATTGGAGTGAGTTGGCCCCAGGCGCTGAGGATGGCTCTGCTGAGCAACGAGCAACACTCCAGATGGGCAGAGTTTTGCCCCCTAGTGGACTTGGCAGGTGGATCCCAATCAGGGCGCATGTGGGATTCTACCTCTCTACCTCCCCTCCTCTCACTGAATTAAAAATAAATCATAAAGTCAGAAAGGCCACCCTGCAGGGTGGGGAATCCTTGACGAGCCCAGATGGGTCACTGGGAGGGAATTGAGGTAGAGGCCAACCCAACCCTGGCGTTTAGGCACCTCCACAGTTTGGGTTTCTGGAACTGTTTCCACCTCTGTCCTCCCCTGCTTACCCCTGAACCCAGCTGCTGTGTCCTAGCTAAGCAGCCTTCTCAGGTTCATGTGTTGCTTGGCCTCCGAGGGTTCTGGGACAGTATGGTCACCCTAGAGTCTCTAGAAGGACACCTCTAGGTGTCATGGCCATAGCTTGTGCTTACCTTGAGTCTCCAGGCAGCAGAAATAGCTTGGCTGGCCCCAGTTCCAAACTTCGGAGTTTTGGAGCTAGAAAAGAGTCTTCGATCACCCTTGTTTCTGGTCGTTGCATTTTGGGACACCCCTTCTGCCTAGAAGGAATGAGACAGCACCTCTGTGGCACCTGCAGATGAGCCCCTGTCCCACCTTGGGTCCCTGATTGGACTCTGACTCCACCATGGCTAGCTATCTTCCTTGGGTCATGAATTTCCCCTTCCTGCATCTCCCACTGCAAGCCAGTCTCTCTTCTTGGTATTTCATTCATCATTTAAGGCCTCCCAGCTAGAAGTGACCCCCATGTCCTCCAAACTCCTGCAGCTCTTGAGCACTGCCCCTCATGCTTCAGAGTTCTTTGAAGACGGGGCTATGCTTGACGTGTTGTTGTATCTCTGATGGCAACTTGTACGTGATAGGAATCTCGTAAATGGTATGTGAAATTAGTGTTTTCTAGACTACTTTATGTTAGAAACATAATACTTGATGGTTTTATAGAAAACTTTTCTTTAAGAGAGAGGGGGTGGACAGACAGGAAGGGACAGAGATAAGATGCATCAATCGTAGTTGTGGCACCTTTGTCATTCATTGATTGCTGTCTCGTACGTGCCTTGACCAGGAGGCTCCAGCTGAGCCAGTGACCCCTTGCTCAAGCTAGCGACCTTGAGCTCAAGCCAGTGACCTTGGGCTTCAAGCCAGTGACCTATGGACTCTTAGCCAGTCGATGACCATGGGGTCATGTCTGTGATCCCACACTCAAGCTGGTGACCCCATGCTCAGGCTGGTGACCTCGGGATTCAAACCTGGGTCCTCAGCATCCCAGGCCAATGCTCTACCCACTGCGCCACTGCCTGGTCAGGCAAAATACTTTAATGTTTATAGAATACTTTTCAGACTGTATCCTCTTTTCTCTGCTATTTATTTCCCATCCTACCTTCCCGTTATATGATAAAATTTTTTCCATGTGTGTATATCCATATATTCATCAAACGTGTAGCCCGTGCCATCTCCTTACTCCACGTGGACTTAATTTCCCACCTTAATTTACCTCCTTTCTGGTACTTCCTAATAGAGTTGGGCTGTGTTAGCACGCGCCCACAGATGGCATCAATTCCAGGCTAGACATTTCTTTGTTCAAACCTTTAGGTTTTAGTAATCGAACTGATGCCTTCCTATATTAGCGGACTTTATTTAAAAGTCTAAAAGCTTACTTCAGATGAGGACTGTCCCTGCCCAGGCCCATGCCTTGCCCTCCAGACCCCATGTACATAGTAGAAGAGTTGGCCATTTTGCTGGTGGGTTTTTCTAGTGATTCATGGTTCCTGCTCTTTAACAACCTGGCTATCTGAATTTCTCCCAGCACCCCAAATTTTTTACAAGTTTTACCAGTCTGTATGAGATCGCAGATGTCTGGAGGTCCTCTCCAGGGAGCCGTCCCAAGATGGGAGGCTCACAGAAGGCTCTTCTCTCAGCTCCCCAAGGGCCCCTCACTGGAGCAGCACACAGGCACGCGCACTGATGGCAGTGTCAGTTTGTAAACATTACCGTGACTAATGGGCTGGGCGAGAAAAATAATAAGCCCACGTGCAATCTGAAGGTACCTACGTCTTGGGCGTAACCTGCAAGACACACTAATAGAGTAGTCGTTGCACGGTATAATTACAGGAGACTGAACAAGTTAGAAAAATCTATTCCCGCTTTGCCGCTGCCTCGCTTTATGGCACAGGCAAACCATTATTACTCTTTGATTTAGTTGTCTTATTTGTTCAAAAATAGAAAAATAACGTGTTTTAAAAGCACTCCAAAATACCTCTGAAAGGAGGTCTATAAGTGTAAAGAACGATTGCTGTTTTTATTATTGTTATTAGTGTTCTGGTATGATTTGGTTTCATGCCATGTAGTTTACAGGTGTTTCAGTTCTTCCCATTGATGAATTACAGACCACTGCCGTGTCATTTTGTTTCATCCTGTTGATAACAGTTTAGCACGTCTTTGTTTTAACCTCACTTAAAGTACATGTCCAAAATAGATCTCATTAATAAAATACAATTACAAAATAAATATATCTATACTACTTTCTATTGTTTTTTTTTACCTCCTTAAAAACATGGTTACCAGCAACTACTAAATAAGACCTTTAATTACTGCCAATCTTCTCTTGAAAGTAACAGAGCTTATCTTGAGTAGTTTGAACTGAAAGTGGTATTCAGTACACAGTGGGGTTGTAATGTGATTATGAAGTGTACGAAGTTAGTGATAAATAAGTGTGATAAACCATATATTTGTATTAGAAACAGTATTTGAATTATCAACTGAATAAAAAAGCTGCAACTGCTGGTTCCTTGGGTGGGTATATGATAAAAATAAAATACAGTTAATTACACTTTGAATAATAAAACTTGTATATGCGTCATTTATAGTTCAGAAACCTTTTAAATTGAATGGCCTTTTGAATGGACAGCATTTAAATTACTGGGAAAATGAAAAGATTTGCTTTGCCTTTTGGCATTAAGCTTTCCAAATTAGGATATAAAAAAAGATTTTTTTCAACTTATTCACAAGTAGAAGCCTGTGCCTTTTATATAGAATATTATAATTTCCCCCCAGATTGCCAGTAATTTTCCAATGGAATAGCAATGAAAAAAACCTTTTTCTTTAATTACATTAAAACTTAGGCATAAAATCACACAAGAATAATATTTTTTCTACTTTTCTGGCCATTTGCTTGAAGAGGACATAAATTATTTTTTGAATTTGGGTCATTTGTTATTTTAAAGCATTTAAAGTTCCTGGGTTTTTTTTAAGTGTTATATTTTGGTAACCTTAGAAATAACTTTTTGATACCGGGAAGTAGTAATTTATATATAATAAATAACACTGTGGCCTTCATTTCTGTTTCACCATGAGGTACAGAGAGGAGAAAGTTCTGTCCTTTTATTTGTACGAGTGTCCTAAGGTACGGGGCCACAGAGGGAGGGGTGTAGCTACCAGAGGCTCTTAGAAACCAGAAGTCACATAGTGGCAGCTACGTGCCACATACGACCTCTAAATGTGATTAATTTGCTTGAAGAGTTACTTAACATTTTTAATTAGTTTTGCATATATATTTTTTAAACTGATGATTACGTATAAAAAACCAAATTTATGGCTTTTAAAAATCAATATAGTAAACCCCCCCCCTTTATCTCTTTGGGGATATGTTTTAAGACCCCCAGTGGATGCCTGAAACTTCAAATAGTACCCAACCCTATATATACTATGCTCTTTCCCTATATATAAAACCTATGATAAAGTGTAATTTATAAATTAGGCACAGTAAGAAATTAACAACAATAACCAAAAATAGAACAACTATCAACAATACGCTCAGTAAAAATTACATGAATGTGGCATTATTAAGTAAAATAAGGATGACTTGAACATAAGCACTGTGGTATGGCGACAGTTGCTCTGATAACTGAGATGGCCTCTAAGGTACCAATGGACGAGATGTGTTGACAGTGTGGAGGTTCATAACCTGGGCTAGATGAAACGGGACTTGTGAGATTTCATTATGCTACTCAGAACAACATGCAACTTAAAACTTACCAATTGCTCAGTTCTGGGTTTTTCATTTAACATTCTCATACTGCACTGGACCACAGGAAAGAAGCTGGAAATGGAGACTGTGGAAAGGAGGAACTGCTGTCTTTGCCTGCCCCAGATCTCCGTACCGGAACGACGGTGCCCAGCTGGCGCTAAAGCAGTTTGGGCAGAGCATGGCTTCTCCGTGTTTGCCACAGTCCACGTCACTCGTTTCTGTTACTCATGTGGCTACTGTGGGCATTTGGTTTCTAAAACTATCTGGAGGGTATATCTGAAGAGGAAGAAGGGAAGACATAAAACTTGGGGTCTAAACAGTAAAATATCTCCTACTAACATTAAAAATGCAAAAAGATGAGACTCACCTTAGTAAACTTACAAATCACATAAAAACTAAAATGTACAAGCCCAAAGGTCACTGGCTTGAGAAAGAGGTCCCTGACTTGGCTGGAGCCCCCCAGTCAAGGCACATATGTGAAAGCAATCAATGAACAACTAAGGTGCCGCAACTATGAGTTGATGCTTCTCATCTCTCTCCCTTCCTGTTTCTCTCTCTCTCTCTCTCTCTCTCTCTCTCTCTCTCTCTCTCTCTCTCAATAGTTTTAAGAAAGAGGAACATAGAGAGAGAGACATCGAGCTGTTCCTGTAAGTGCCCTGACCGGGAATTGAACCAACAACCTCATTGTGTCGATGCTCCAAACAACTGAGCCATCGGCAAGGGCGGAATAGATCATGTTTTTATGGCATTCCGATCTGCACAGCATCCCCTATGAGTAGGATAACAATTACATCTTTGCTTCACCAAGGAGAAAACTAAGTAGTAGTAAAGCTGGGTAATTTGTCCAAATTCACAAGATCTAAGTGTCGCAGCTGAGGTGTAACTCAGCTTTAGACGTTAGTCTAGAGTAGCATTGTCCAGGAAAATTTCTACAATGACAGAAATGTTCTGTGGCTATGAACATTTGGTTGTGGCTAGCTTGACTGAAGAACTGATTTTTTTAATTTTTATTAAATTGAAATAGTCACATGTGATTAGTGACTTTCTTATTGAGTAGTGCAGGACTCAAGTTCTTTCTCATCACATGGTCTCTATTTAATAACCATTCTTTCTGGTAAAAGTTTTCTGTACAGTTTTCTTTAGTTCTTAATCAGTGACAAGCATCCATTCTACCAGGAGTTCAAGATACAGTTGTTCCTCACCAGATCGCGGTTCACTTCTCATGGTCTTGCTGTATTGCGGATTTTTAAATTGTATATATCTAATTTTGTATCGCAGATTTTTCACTATATCATGGGATTTTGCAGTATATAAGTATTTTTATATATTAATTTTGTGATAAAATAACCATTTTCTAGCCTAAAAATGGAAAATAATATAAAAATATATTAAAAATATTAATTAAAACATCATCATTCAAGTTGTAGTATATTCACTGGTGAGTACCCATATAGAATTTTATATGTGGTTAAAATTATGTAAGTTTAAGAGTGTAGAAAGCATATAAGAGCATAGAAAGCGTTTATAAGAGTGTGCCAAAGGTTAATAACAGTGTGGGAAAGGTTTATAAGAGTGTGGGGAGGGTTTATAAAATCTTAAAATATATATAAATTAAAAATAAATATAAGGTTGCTACTTTGCGGATTTTCACTTATCGCAGGGGACTCTGGTACCTAACCCCCGCACTGTATGTTGAATAGTTTCTGTATCTGCATAGATTTTCCTCCATAAAGACATTCATTATATATAGTAGCATTCTTTATAACAAAGTCTGAGATTCCTGTGGTAAGGTTTTTAAATACAAAACCTCCCAAGATTCCTAGGCCAAGCAAAGAGCATCATTTGTGGTTCATTTACACATCAGAAACATGTAAGTGGTCGGGATTATTTTCTTCCCTGGTCCATCTTATGGTTTAGGACAGTGTTTTTCAACTGCCAGTCCGTAGACCTATCCCACAGATGTGGTCTACGAAAGAGTTAATTCTCCTATTTTCACTGGTCCCCAAGTGTAAAAAGGTTGAAAACCACTGGTCTAGAATGCAAGTGAGTATTACAGAATCATGGAGGTAACGTAACATTCTCTGGTGGTTAACTGGCTTGAATTGGACCAGAGTGACTTTTAGAAAGGTTGCGATTTAGCTAACCTCTCCATCAATTAGCATATATCATTAAATCTAAAATGGCAGTTATTTAAGACACAACCTCATTTCACAGATGTTAAAACAGAGGAGAGGAGCTTCGTCTTAGAATTGGTGGGAGAAAGTCAGTCAGTGGGCTTCGTCTCCATTTGGTCAGCCTGCAGCCAGCACTGAGATGCAAATGTCAGCTCCTGCTCTGCCCAGTGGTTAATTAAACCCTTTACTCTGGATGTCCCTTTACACCCTACCTTATGTTGATTAGATTAATTAGCAAAAAGACTTGCTGGTGGCTAGGAGCAGGTTTAAGCTCTTGCTCAGTACAATTTGATCGCTAGATTCTCACTTTCTTTAAACACCCCGCTGCCCCCGTAAATGCAGATGAGGCTCTTTTATTATCATAAATAGTACCGGAACAAGCTTAACCAATCACCTTCTAGCACACAGGCGTCTCTGCAGCTCCTTTTTAGAATACCACATGCTGTAATTGAAATGATCACATTAGCTATCCAAACGCACCATTTGTTTTTAAATAGTGTTTACCTGAATTTTTCTCCTTTTCATCATCCCACCCCGCTTCAGGGGTACATTGTCACTACAATGACAGGTTTATTTCTGTGCCTGAGTGTCTTTGCTTTGTTATTTAAAAAATGTATTCTTATGTCTTCGTAATGGTGTTCTGGAGCATCTTAAAATATTAATTCTTTGGGACTAGGTTCGTGTCTTTTATTTTTCATGATGCCCTCCTGAATCTTGCCTTTATGTGAACTTTGAAATATTTCAGTACTTCTAAAGTCCTGCCTTAAAATTCCAGTGCTGGTCTTACTGTGGACACTGAGCACACCTTCTGAAGCATTAACAGCAAAAAAGGAACTTGGGAGTTGAAGCTATAAAAAAAGAAGCATTTCTTGCCCACAGTGGAGTCTGGCCCCTAACAGTTACTACTGCAGATACTGCTGTGAAAAGTTTCCAAATGCAAGCCATTCAGACTTGATGCTTTTATGCGAAACTCATGCATCAGTCAGTGTAGATCATTTATTATGCAGTAAGAAAGAGTCCTAAGTGCTGTGGTAAATATTAGTTTGCATCATATAAAATTGCTGGCATTTGATCATTTTTGACCTACAAAATATAGCAACTTCGCATGATTCATCGTACTATTACAGGCTCTGCACCGTCCACTTTATGTAAATTGCTTGCTCTACTTTTGCTGTTTTCCCTTATTTTTCTCAGCTAAGTACTTCCAATCCAACAATATTCTCCTTGCTACTCCTCTTTTGTATTTCTCAGTTAATAACATTTTCTCTAGTGTTCTTCCTTTATCGGCTAATTCTCCAAATCTATTTAGTGGTAGAATTACTGCCACAAAGAAGGCTAGTTGAGCATAGTACCTTCATGATGCAATCAGTACTTATTACTTCAAGTGTTTGACCTATTTTGAGATTTTCATTATCCTAAAAGGTTAGTGTCATTGAATACATTTGCTGCCCAATAAATAAGCTGCAGTTCCTTCTCAAATGAAAAAAGCAAAAGGAAAAAATGCTACTTTTTGTTCGCGGCTGTTACAGGCCGTGCTGTGTGATGCCTTTGTTATGACATGATTTGGGTAAAGCATCCCCTGAACAATAAAATTAATAAGTATCCTTTGTTATATTCACCTTTTATTCAACTGAATATAAATTCATAAATCCCCACAGCTTTTAAATATTTTATTGTCTTTGGGTTTTTGTCTTGAAAGAGAAGGGGGAAACATTACATTTTATTAGAAGCAATAGAGACATCAGCCATCACTTTGTTTGAAACTGTAGAATTGTGCCATTTGTATCTGTGTCCATTTATGTTTGTAATTTCCTAATTTCTGTGGGTATAATGCCTATTGATGTATTCATCCAGACTCATTCCCGTTTTTGTTAGTAATTTGCCATATTAATTTAAAGAGGGTTTGTCAGTAGTAGTTGGCAATGTCAGGTAAAAAAAAATAACAATTTTAAATCTCTACTGCACGACTCAGCTCTTTACATGTGGCAATGCTACTCTGCAATAATCTGCTAAATAGTTACGATTTCTCCTTTTCCCAAAAGGAAACTGAGATCAGCTTCAGTTATTTTCTAAGGTAGTAATCTAAATCTAGTGCAGACCCATCATTGAAACCTGGGGCCAAAAGGCTCCAAAGACTTGAACTCTATACCACTGCCTCGCCTTTCCTCTCTGGCATACTTCCTAGCTATTTAAAAAAAAAAGGAGCCTGACCAGGCAGTGGCACAGTGAATAGATTGTCGGACTGGGACATGGAGGACTCAGGTTCAAGGCCCCAAGGTCACCAGCTTAAGTGTGGGCTCATCCAGCTTGAGCACAGGGTCTCTGGCTTGAGCGTGGGATCATAGACATGATCCCATGGTCGCTGGCTTGAGCCCAAGGTAGCTGGCTTGAAACCCAAGGTCGCTCGCTTGAGCAAGGGGTCACTCACTCTGCTGTAGCCCCCTAGTCAAGGCACATATAAGAAAGCAATCAATGAACAATTAAGGTGCCGCAACAAAGAATTGATGCTTCTCATCTCTCTGTCTGTCCCTATCTTTCTCTCTCTCTCTCTCTCTCTCTCTCTCTCTCTCTCTGTGTGTGTGTGTGTGTGTGTGTGTCAAAAAGAAAAAGAAAAAGGAATCCTCAAACATCTATATCACTACAGTGCCTCTCATAATCTGTATTATCGTCCTGTATTATTTTATAAGTTCATTTTTAATTTAACAAATATTTACTGATGGCCAACCCATGCACCAGGCCTAGCCACAGTGTCTGTTTTCATGGCATATTCTATAAGAGAGAGACACGGAAGATATTTTCAGACAGCAACTGCCCCTACAGGGAAAATAAAATGGGGACGGGGTTGATGGGAGTGGACAGGTAATTCTTAGGAGGAAGGTGGCTTTTGAACTGAGACGGGAACGACAAGAAACCAGCCAAGGGAAAGTGTGCAGGCAGGATGTTGTAGAGCAGGGGTAGTCAACCTTTTTATACCTACCGCCCACTTTTGTATCTGTTCGTAGTAACATTTTCTAACCGCCCACCGGTTCCACAGTCATGGTGATTTATAAAGTAGGGAAGTAACTTTACTTTATAAAATTTATAAAGCAGAGTTACAGCAAGTTAAAGCATATAATAATAGTTACTTACAAGTACTTATGTCAGATTTTCGCTAAGTTTGGCAGAATCAATCTTTTTTTTTTTTTTTACAGGGACAGAGAGAGGGATAGACAGGGACAGTCGGACAAAAACGGAGAGATGAGAAGCATCAATCATCAGTTTTTTGTTGTGAGACCTTAGTTGTTCATTGATTGCTTTCTCATATGTGCCTTGACTGCGGGCCTTCAGCAGACCGAGTAACCTCTTGCTCAAGCCAGAGATCTTGGTGAGCTTTTGCTCAAACGAGATGAGCCCGTGCTCAAGCTGGCGACTTTGGGGTCTCGAACCTGGGTCCTCCGCATCCCAGTCCAACGCTCTATTCACTGCGCTACCGCCTGGTCAGGCTGAATAAATCTTTTTTTAATTTTAATTTATTAATTTTAATGCAGTGACATTGATAAATTAGAGTACATATGTTCAGAGAAAACATCTCCAGATTATTTTGACATTTGATTATGTTGCATACCCCTCACCCAAAGTCAAATTGTCTTCTGTCACCTTCTATCTGGTTTTATTTCTGAATAAATCTTTATAAAACAACTTACTATAGTTAAATCTATCTTTTTATTTATACTTTGGTTGCTCTGCTACCGCCCACCATGAAAGCTGGAACGTCCATTAGTGGGCGGTCGGGACCAGGTTGACTACACTGTTGTAGACCAAGGGCGATGGGGAGGAGCCAGAGGATTAAGCATCTTGCACCCATAAGGGGCCAGGTGTGTCAGGAGCACGGCCAGTGAAGAGGAGGTCATATGAGACCATGCTGGAGAGATAGGCAGGGGCTAGATCTCAAAAGAAGGGCTTCAGAAAGGGGTGTGAACATAATCCTCTAGACCAGTGGTAGTCAACCTGGTCCCTACCGCCCACTAGTGGGCGTTCCAGCTTTCATGGTGGGCGGTAGCGGAGCAACCAAAGTATAAATAAAAAGATAGATTTAACTATAGTAAGTTGTTTTATAAAGATTGATTCTGCTAAACTTAGCGAAAATCCGACATAAAGTACTTGGTAAGTTACTATTATTATATGCTTTAACTTGCTGTAACTCTGCTTTATAAATTTTATAAAGTAAAGTTACTTCCCTACTTTATAAATCACCATTACTGTGGAACCCGTGGGTGGTTAGAAAACTTTACTACTTAACAGAGATACAAAAGTGGGCGGTAGGTATAAAAAGGTTGACTACCCCTGCTCTAGACAGTGAGAAGCTCCAACAGGCTTTTGAATAAAGGAGTGACACTGTCTGATTTCTGACACAAAACTCGGGCTACTGTTCAGTGAATGACTCTAGATTGTGTATATTTCCACTGTGGGGCCCTTTTGGAAGGCCCCTCCTCTACCAAGTGTCCAACTCCTAGAAATGCCCTCAAGTGTTTCTGCTAAAAATGACACATGCAGGCCTAGAGGAAAATGCTAAAGCCTTGAAAAGTGTGTGTGAATTAGTGGTTGTAAAGAGCGCCACAGCTTGCGAAGGGGACCAAGAGCCCCAGCCTCATTTGTAAGTTGTGTTGGCCCACACTTGCGGTATGGATGGAGATCAAGAATTGTGTCCGTGTACGAACTCTTGTGGGGTAGTAATGATCAGTGCTGGAAAGCCTGAGTTGGTTCCAAGTGCCCTGTTGTTTCTAAGTGTCAGAAATAAGACCTTTCAATTCTCATTTTCTTTTCATACGTATTTGAAATATGTCATTGACCTTTTAAACAATTAAATAGACCTTTTACTTAAATATTACATCTTTTAAGTATCTGAATGTGAGGATTGAATTTTTTTGGTGAAGAAAGAATGTGTTTAGGTTTGTCGTTGCTCTTTTTTTAAAATGCATTAAAGAAAAAAATAAAAATAATACATTAAGGACTTCTGGTGATAGTGGGGAAATATTAATTCCTTTAAAAATCTGGCTGTGTTGCTAGTTCCCCATTTGCTTTTCTGTGTTTTTGAGAACAATTGATCAAATTAGATTCGTCACTCTTGGCTTGTGATTTGAAATTGAAATGGAATATATTAAAGCAGCCAACCACACTGATTACATTGCAAGCCTCATTTAATTTCATACATTCACACATTACAGTGAAAGGCGGCTTTTTTTTAATGCGTGATTGTGACTGTACCTTGAGCGACTCCAAAGGTCATCTGTAATGGTGCATAATTTGTTAGCGATGGATACCTGATATACGGTAGGTGTTCCTCAGCCTGGTTTGTACTAGTAGTAAATATGGCGAGCATCAAAAGTCAAATCTGTGAGAAGTTCAGCCTGTCACATTTGGTAGTATTGTCTTAATCTTAGCTGTCATCCTCAAATCTCGAAAAGTGCCAGTACTGCGCCCTGATCGCCCAGGGGTTAAATGAGCTATTCTTCTTAAGAGCGGGGCTGGCCCAGGTGGAGGTGATGAGGATTACCAGCACAGCTAACAGCACTTGCTCTCAGCTCCTTAGCCTTAGTCCCAAAAAGGCTATAAAAGGACTTTTTCAGTTTCATAAGAGCAAGAACATTTGTGAGTTTGCTCCTTTTTTCCTCTTTATTTTTTTCTGTCAGTGACTTCTACTAACTTCATTTACTCTGTGCCCTCTATGTGACAGTCACTGGGGGAGTGGCCTCCCGAGATCAGGAGCATGATTAGGGCACAGCCTCTGTCCTCAACGAGAGGACACCTGGATACAGTCCTTTGTCCCACTGCACAGCTCTTTGGACGTGACTGGCTTGAACCCTGTCAGCGACTCGGGAGCACAGCGGCATTTAGGCGTCCCCGTTGTTCCTAACTTGGTCACACGTGGGGTCAGGGCTGGGCTCCCGAAGAAAAGGCTGTTATGTGCTTTATGGAGAACTTGACTGCACACTTAACCTTTTGTTTTGTTTCTGCTGGTAGAGACGTGTTCGTTTTGATCTGATGTTACTTGCAGTTTAGGATTTGTTCAGAGATGTTAGATTTGTTGGCTTTAATCAATTTGTGATTTATTTTTCCAGCTTTCAATAACAAAAGTCACTTAAACCATTATTAAAAGCTTTATTATTGAAATTCCTGAACGGTGGAAAAATTAAACAGAACTGTTCTATCTAACTCCTATTGGAGGAGTGACTTTTAAAAACTTGTTTTAACTCACTTTCTCCCTTTTTAAAAAAAAAAGTTTATCGATTTTAGAGAGGAAGGAAAAAAGACAGAAACACCGATATGTTTCCGTGTGTGCCCTGACCAGGGATTGAACTGACAACCTTTGCATATCGGGCCAATGCTCCAACCAGCTGAGCTATCTGGCCAGGGCCTTTTTATTTCTTTACTTATTTTGGGTGAGACCATTTAAGTTCTACCCTCTTAGTTATACAGTCCAGTGTTATCAGTTCTAGTCTCCATGCTGTACATTAGATCCTCAGACTTTATTCATCCTCTAGCTGGCAGAGTTTACCCTTTTACCCACCTCTCCCTATTTCCCCCAGCCCCTGACAACCATTTTTCTAGTCTGTTTCTATGATTTGGGCTCTTCAGTTTCCATGTGTAAGTGATACCATGTTAGTCAGTCTCTGACTTTCTCTGTCTGGCTTATTTCATTTACCATAATGCCCTTGGGCCCATCTGTGTTGTCACAACTAGCAGAATCCCCTTCCTTCTCAAGGCTGAATAATACATTCACCACATCTTGTTTACCCATCTGTTGATGGACACTTAGGTTGTTTTCTCGTCCAGGCTATTGTGAAAAAAAAAGTCTTTTTAAATATAACTCAAGATTTCCTAGGAAAGCAATTCCATTGTTAGAAACAAAATAGACTTTCTAGTGTAGTGTAGGGAAAGAAATAAAAATTGAAGGGTGATTTTTTATTTTTATTTTTTTGCATTTTTCTGAAGCTGGAAACAGGGAGAGACAGTCAGACAGACTCCCGCTTGCGCCCGACCGGGATCCACCCGGCACGCCCACCATGGGGCGATGCTCTGCCCACCAGGGGGCGATGCTCTGCCCATCCTGGGCGTCGCTATGTTGCGACCAGAGCCACTCTAGCGCCTGAGGTAGAGGCCACAGAGCCATCCCCAGCGCCCAGGCCATCTTTGCTCCAATGGAGCCTTGGCTGTGGGAGGGGAAGAGAGAGACAGAGAGGAAGGCGCGGCGGAGGGGTGGAGAAGCAAATGGTCGCTTCTCCTGTGTGCCCTGGCCGGGAATCGAACCCGGGTCCTCCGCACGCTAGGCCGACGCTCTACCGCTGAGCCAACCGGCCAGGGCTGAAGGGTGATTTTCAAAGAGCAGTGTTTCCAGTCTGTGTTCTGTGTAGTTCTAGTTCTACTAGCATTGGTGGACTCCCTGACCCACGGAGGTTGGGGAACTATCACACTCTACATCCCTCACCCCTTTGCTGTTTTCAATGTGTGTTGCCGTATTTAAGGCTCAAAGATGTCCTTCAATATAGAGATCTATTTATCTGGTGGGCCATAGTTTGGGAAATGCTTGAATAAAATTTTAATAATTATTCCTTTTTTTTACCTTTGTTTAATAAATAGATAATAGTACTTCAAGTCCCTACTGTCTCTTGAACTTGCAGCTTCTTTTTGACAGAGAGAAAAAGAATCAGAGAGAAGGACAGATAAGGACAGGCAGACAGACAGGAATAGAGAGAGATGAAAAGCATCAATCCTTCATTGCAGCATCTTAGTTTTCATTGATTGCTTGTTCATTGATTGCTTTCTCGTGTACCTTGACCTGGGGGCTATAGCAGAGCAAGTGACCCCTTGCTCAAGCCAGTGACCTTGGGGTCATGTCCATGATTCCACGCTAAAGCCAGCGACCCTGCACTCAAGCTGGTGAGCCCGCACTCAAGCCAATAAGCCCACGCTCAAGCTGGCAACCTTGGAGTTTCTAACCTGGGTCCTCCGTGTCCCAGTCCAACGCTCTATCCACTGTGCCACCACCTGGTCAGGCTGCACTTACAGAACTTTTAGAAAGCACCGGTTACGTGTCTAGCCACTGTCGGAGATGGAAAGCAATTGTCAGTTTGACCCTGAGCAAGCACTCCAACTGGTGCAGTGAGCCCACCCCATGGACAGCAGCCCTGAGCAGAAGCAGCCAAGCGGCTCTGAAGTCCAGACTTCTGGTTGCCTGGAATTATTCAAAAAAGTGTGGGAGACTCAAGAAGGGACTCAGAATAGAGGCAGAAGGGAAGGGGGAGAGAAGAAGGAGCAGCCATGATTTACAATCTCTAGGGAGGATGGGGTTGAGGATTAAGAAGAGAGCTAGGGAAGGAGAGACATGTTTGGCGGGGGGGGGATGGACAGGACTTTGTACATGTCGTCACCTCACCTGTCAGGATGACCAGCTCTCAGACTGCAGGGCACACAGACACCAGCATGCCACATGCATGGCTCGTCGTCAGCTGGGACAGTTCAACATTTTAATGCTGTGCATGGCCACCTAATGCGGGACTCGCAGAATCACGTGTCTTTAGGGACTGCGCAGGAAGGCTGATGGAGCGGGCCAGGTGTAGGAGAAAGAGGCATGGCAGGAGCCGCAGCAGAGAATGTGCTTTTATTCATGGCTGTTTGCCAGGCATGCTGATGTTCCAAGAGGAGCCGGAAACAGGGACGTTTCTGTGAAATGATCTGATTTTTAAACGGCTCAATTTGTTCATTTCATTTTGTTTTGTTTCATAAACACTGGGGAATATCCTGTGAAATACTCTGTGAAGACATGGGGACTCTCTTACATTTGCTGTTGGGAATAAATTGATTTAAGAAATTTGGCAATATCTAGTCAAGATGCGCAAACATGACCCAGCAATGCCAGGCTTCCATATATGCCTTAGGGACCCTCACACACTGCCTCCCTCAGGGGGACTGGTAGGATGAGTGTCTCATCACTGTTGACAGTAGTCTCCCAGGGAAGCAAGTTGCAGATAGACGAGTACATGTGAAGTGATGTCTATGAATTTTATAAACAACAGTAGAACAGTATCTGTGTATTATTTCTGCTTCCAGTTATACAGGAAAGGCGTAACACCGAAATCAGGAGTCCTCTCACCTTCAGGAGAGGAAGTGCCTATAGGAAGTGAGGGTGGGAAGCCAAGGGCACTGGGAATCCCCGAAGAGGTGAAGCAAAGACAGGGCGTGACATCATCTGATCTTTCCAAGAAAGTCACGCTGGCTGCTTTATGGACAGTGTCTTGCAAGGGGACAAGAAGGGGACCAGGGAGAACAGGTAGAAGGTGTTCAGGTGGGAGGGTAGTGGCTTGAGTTCCAGACAGTAGAGAGGCACCTCTAAGCCTGGCGTACTCTATCTTGGCGCTGGTGGCATTTGGGGCCGGACAATTCTTTGCCATGAGGCTGTCCTGTGTACTGTATGTAGGGTCTCAGCAGCATCCCTGGCCTCCACCCACTAGATGCCAGGAGGACCCCTCAGTCCCACCCCAGTTGGGATAACCAGAATGTTTCCCAAGGCCCCATGGGAACCACTACTCTATGCAATCTGTTAGGTTCTGTGTATCAAGGTGTGTGCATTTCAAAGAGGAAACCAGGTTGAGTGCGAGTTAGTTGGGAAAGATTTCATGGAGGAGGTGAAATTTGAGGTGATCTTTGCGAGAGCATGGAACACACACAGACATTCAGAAACACTGAGTCTTAAAAAAATTAGAAAGCTTTTCCATAATCTTATAATCCTCTCTAGATCGCTTGCTCCCTGCCCCCGCTTCTCGACTTCTAAGATTCTTACAAGAGAGCCGTGGGCAGGCTCTTGACTTCCAGGGCGATTACTTCCTCCGCCGCTCTGGTGCCCACACCGGGGGCCCCAGTTACTTCCCGGTTACAAACCCAGCCGAGTCTTTTCAGTCTGTCTTTATTTTACCGTTGACCTCCCTCCCCTGAGTGTTTTCCACTCTGAAAATGATTTGCTCTTACATGGTCAAAACTATAGACCACACTTAACGTATAGTGATGTTAACCTCTGTTGCTATAATTTGGAATTTTGTGTCTCCTCTGCAGCATAGAATGTTATGTATAATAATCAAGGAAATGTTGTAGTACGGATTAAGAATAACAGGTTTCAGATCCATGCAGTGTGTACACCCTCACCTACAGTAACACACACACACACACACACACACACATATTCATGGCTGTGCGTTCAGAACAAGGCTGGCAGGAAATGCACCGGAGTGTTAGCAGTCCTTTCCCTGCCAGGAGATGTGTTACTTTTATAATTGGCGAGGAGGGGGGTGTACTGACTTCATTGTTTCTCCGCATTTCCCTCCATTCTCTTCCTCTCTGCGTTCTCCACGGGTGATGTCACCTGTACCCCACGGACCAGGACTGTCAACCCTGACTGTCCACCAGTCTGGTCCTTTTTCACACTGACTGTAGTCACATACCTAGTGATTTCTTGATACGACCACTTAGATGTCTACAGATCATCTCTCAAAAATCAACATACTCAACACTGAAGCCATTGTGTTCCTCTTTCCCCAGAGCCGGTTCTTTTGCCCTCCCTTTCCCAGGCAATGGCACACCCCATCTACCCTGTCACCCAAGGCAAAAGTCCCCCCGCAGGCCCTTCTCTCCTCCTCCCTCCGCACAGTCCCCCTCTGACATTTGTAAGCTGATCCTGCCCGGCCCCACCCTGCGTCTCCAACCTCAGAACCAGAACCGGTGCTGCTTGTTTGGGTGGGATCCCTTACGGGTCCAAGAGCCCTCCTGTAACCTGTCTTCCTCCCAACCTGTAAAATAAGGAGAAATACTCAATTTGTACTTTTCAAAAAAGAAGAAGAAAAGATTTTATCTGTGATAGGATTGTATCACTCTTTCCAAGGTTATTTGTGTCGTCCGACTTTGTTTTATTTCTAAGGAGTGTCAGACATACGCAAGTAGGTGCTCGGTTACATTTGTAGCAGGTGGACCTAACTGTTGTTTCTAAAGTCTTTCTCCCACACACACACAAGTGTGCTCAACCCTTTGAGTAGTGAGTTTTTTTCATGCTCGCTGACCCCTGGGAGTGAGTTGGTTTTTTGTTGTTTTTTTCTTCAAAAAATAAAATTAGTTCTAGATCCAGTTTTATTAACTTAAAATCATGTTTGTTTGATAACCAGTTTATGGAAACAAGAAGAACAGATATTTGCCTTTTTTTTAATATTGCCCTACACGTGTACAATCGTACTCTGGATGGTCAGGAGGCACGAGGACGTACCTGAACGTTAGTGCTACTCAGAGGGTTAAGGCCAACCCTAAAAGCACACTGACTGATTTCCTCTTACTGTGCCTGGGGAGAGTGAGAAGGGACCTCCTCCACCTCTTCTAGTTCCCAAATAAACAAAACTCTCCGTCTTCACCAGGGCTGCTCCTGGCCATCCCTACAGCCAAGAACAAGTTTTAACTGAGCGCAGCCGACCCCTCGCGCGGAGTTCCTCCGCCTCATATGCCCTGTAAACCGCAACCTGGGGGCTTTAAGGAAACCCCAGGGCCCGGGCCACCCCCAGACTGTTTCAGTCAGCTCGCTGGGGGGACCCAGGCAGCAGTGTACTTTAATGCCCTGTGCAGCCACAGTTGAAAACCACTGCTCAAAAAAGCCTTCCCACGTTTATGTCTCCCAGCCTGTTCCTAGGCTTCAAGTTTTTGAGAATATGGCCATTGGGTTCCATCGGGAAGAGCATTCTACGGTTGGTCATGACAAATTGTAATGCACCCACCCACTGACAGCTGTCATTTATTGATCAGTTATTTGTCAGGCACTCTGCTGTGACCCTACGTATGTTATCTTTACATTTTAACTACACCTTTATATATGTTTACTTTTTGTACTTTACTGTATTTTACTATGTTTAATCTTAACTGTGAAATGGATCTTAGTATTACCATTTCACAGAGAGGAAAAGGAATGTTAGAAAAGGATGATGTGGTCAAAGTCACACAACTAGTAAATGAGGGGACGCAGCTGATAAAAATATCGATCACATGTTAGATCAAGAACAAAGAAGAGAAAAAGTGTAAAACAAATTTGTTTGACTGTGTACTAATTACAATTACACCAACAGTTTATCATTTATGCCTAATTACAATATAGCACAATAATGATTATGATTATAAATACCACTAAACAGATATCATATTAACTTGGGCAAATTTCTTTTGATTACAGAACAGCTCACATATTTATTATAAATAGGTGCAGAATGAATAGGTAATAATCATAACAAATATTTTATTGAGTGTTTATTATACACTAAGCCTCATAGTAGGTACTTTATGTATATTTCACTTAACCTTACCAAAAACAAAACTCTGATATCTGTACTATGGCTTTTCCAGTTTTGTTGAGATATAATTGATATATAATGTTGTATAAGTTTAAAATGTACAAACTTATGATTTAATAATACATATTTTGAAAAGTGATTACCACGGGAAGTTGAGTTAACATCTGTCACCTCACGGGGTTACAGTTCCTTTCTTATGAGGAGAACTTTTGAAATCCACTCTCTTAGCAACTTTCAAATATATAATACAGTCTTGTTATTAGAGGAGATGAAACTGAGGCTAGGGTAGGCTGAGTAGCTTGTCTGGTAAATGGCACATTCAGATCTTCAGCCCAGGTCTGTGGGACTCGAAGACCATACGCTCCAGCCCTTCACTGTTCCATCTCCGAGTTTAATATGCTGTAAGTGAAGACAGTGGTCCATGTATGCTCAGCCTTTGCACTTACTACGAATGTGGAGAGATGATCTATTCCAAACTTGTAATGTGGCTTGTGAGATGGGTGCAGTTATTTTAGAAGTCAGTAGGAGTTTCTGTCTATGCTATTAATAGTTTTAATTTTGAATATATATAATGGTCATTTCATGAAATCTTGCTGCTATATAAGAACAATCCCTATTTATTTATTTTTCTTCAATCACATAAAACTAACCTATCCTCTTAGATGAAAAATATAATAACTTCCAGAGTCATCTTAGTTCTTGACTTTTGTGTTTCATTGAGGAATGGGAGAATCTGTGTATATTTAAAATGATCAGTTTGTATTAAAAACTGACCCCCAAACATGCACATAGAAAGGCTTGATTAATAATATTTGGTGAAATGTTTCAAGGGGAGGTATTCAGTTCAAAAGATTATCTCTGAATAAAATAACAAAACATGAACCTACATGACCCTCAGTAAAATATCCATGTACTATTATGCCAAGAAACTAGATGGCATGTCTGATTCCAATTCATGGTGATGGAGAAAGAGCCACCTTGCCCCAGCCTGGTTCAGACCAGTCCTACAGGATGGTAGGTGATCCTCTGAAGACTCCTTGTCTCGTCATTGCCAGCCCCCTCTTCCAAGGGTCATAGCTGGTGGAGAACCTATAGGCTTGGGGCTCGGAAAACCTGGCTCCCCACTGTTCTGTCTCCGTTAATTCTCTGACAGATTGCCTTGCCGTGAGTTTTCCAGCATTCTTCAAAGTGATGTTGCAGAATCCGGAATAGCTTGGTACTGTTTCAGTAATGCCTGTCCTTCATAGAGCCTGTATGTAGACTAAGTAAGATGCTGCATGTGCAACTTAATTGATACATAGTGGTGTTTATATAATACAGAAGTCTTTATTTGTCAACATATAAGGAATCTATAGAACCTTTTCTTTTTTTCTTTCTTTTTTTTTTTTTTTTGTATTTTTTCTGAAGCTGGAAACGGGGAGAGACAGTCAGACAGACTCCCACATGCGCCCGACCGGGATCCACCCGGCACGCCCACCAGGGGGCAATGCTCTGCCCCTCCGGGGCGTCACTCTGCCGCGACCAGAGCCACTCTAGCACCTGGGGCAGAGGCGAAGGAGCCATCCCCAGCGCCCAGGCCATCTTTGCTCCAATGGAGCCTTGGCTGCGGGAGGGGAAGAGAGAGACAGAGAGGAAGGAGGGGAGGGGGTGGAGAAGCAAATGGGCGCTTCTCCTATGTGCCCTGGCCGGGAATCGAACCCGGGACTTCTGCACGCCAGGCCGACGCTCTACTGCTGAGCCAACCGGCCAGGGCTATAGAACCTTTTCAAAAATTCCTTAAAAAAAAAAGAAAGCTGATTACCCCCCTCCTAAACTCATAACTCCCTGCCAGTCTTTTTTGGCAGCGTAGAACTTATCTTCAAATCACCAAAACTCATGACCTAAAAGATTTGATGTTTGAAGGAGTTTGTGCTTTTGCTGCTCCTCTTCAAGCATGCCCTAAGTTCTTTTTGCTCTGTGCTCTAATGCAGGGCTGGTAAACTCCCACCCCTTTCAAGGACCAAATGTCCAATTATCAGGTGGGGGGGTATTGATTGGTGGGAACTGGGGAATGCGTGTCCTACCCAAAGGCATTCAAATTTTTAAAAATTTGCACACCATTACCTAGACAACACACCTTGTCGCTGGATTCCACTGAAGCTCTACCACGCCAGCTCCCAGACAGACCTCCGGCTGCTAAGTATCTTGTAATGATTCATCGTACCCCCAAGATGGAAATGTTTATGCCACTTTAGACTTGTGTAGAAGTTGACTGTATGTAAAGATCTGAGTATATCAGGAAGTTCACAAAGTCAATTATAGTTATTAGGCCTCATTTAAAAGTTTTTTTAATAACGAACAACTAAAGAACTATTTCTACCTGAATTCTGATGTTCATACACACACACACACACACACACACACACACACACACACACACACTAGAATTCTTGAGTTATATAAAATATCCTAGTGTTTGTATGTCTTATTTTAACATACTTCCTTGCGCATAGTAGGCACAAAAAAGTTACTAAAATTAGGTAGTTGACATCAAAGAAATTTTCACAAATTATGAAACCTGTAACTTTAGTTTATGAGCAGTATTAATACTGTGCATTTTGAAAGGGATTTTATTTTGTCATGTTAATCTTGAGTAATTCTGAGTAGTTCATCCCAGATTCCAAGGGGAAAAGGCTGTGGTTAAAGTCTTAATAAACTAGACAGTTGATACATCAGTAAAAAACCTTAATATTGTAGCCACCCTAAACCAAGTGCCTGCCTACCCCATGCCAGACACAGTACAGGCCCTTTATATGCATTTCGGTGGTTTTCAACTGCTGATCTGCCAGAAATTTCATGCCAATCCATGAAAGAGTTAGCCACCCTGATGTTTCAACCACAGACTATTAGACTTTTTTTCTTTCTTTTTTTTTTTTACAGAGACAGAGAGTCAGAGAGAGGGATAGTTAGGGACAGACAGACAGGAACAGAGAGAGATTAGAAGCATCAATCATTAGTTTTTTGTTGCGACACCTTAGTTGTTCATTGATTGCTTTCTCATATGTGCCTTGACAGGGGGGAGGGCTACAGCAGACTGAGTAACCCCTTGCTCAAGCCAGCGACCTTGGGTCCAAGCTGGTGAGCTTGCTCAAACCAGATGAGCCCATGCTCAAGCTAGCGACCTCGGGGTCTCGAACCTGGGTCCTCCGCATCCCAGTCCAACGCTGAATCCACTGTGCCACCACCTGGTCAGGCATGTACCATTAGATCTTAGTTTACCTCTGACACTGCTTTTATGATGCATTCTTGCAGTTTCACCCATTGCAGATACTGAACCTCAGGGAGATTGCTATGTGATGGTAACAGACGTTTCTGCTTCTAACTCCTATGCTGGTATGCTGCAAACATCAATTAGCCCTCCAACTCTTTCCTAGAAAAGTCATTGATGAGGCCACCAGTGAATCGATTGGAACAATTGAATGAACCTAGTTAACCTGGTAATGTGTCCTCTATATCAGGTTGCTCTAGAGAAGGAAGGGTTCAATTCTCAAGGGAACCTGGCTGGTTGGCTCAGTGGTTGAGTGTTGGCCCAGCGTGTGGAAGTCCAGGGTTCAGTTCCTGGTCAGGACACAGAGGAGAAGCACCCATCTGCTTCTCTGCCCTTCCCTCTCTCCTTTCTATCTCTCATTCCCTCCCACAGCCAAGACTCCATGGGAGCAAAGTTGACCCAGGTGCTGAGGATGGCTCCATGGCCTCTGCTTCAGATGCTAGAATGGCTCCAGGTGCAATGGAGCAATGCCCCAGATAGGCAGAGCATCGCCCCCTGGTGGACATGCTGGGTGGATCCTGGTCGGGCATGGGGGAGTCTGTCTCTCTGCCTCCCTGCTTCTCACTTCAGAAAAAAATATAATTCTCAAGAGGGTACGTGGCCCCATCGACCAACCTGCCTGGATTCAAACACTTTGCTAACAGTGGACACTGTGCACTTTTTTCTAGAAGCAGTTTGTACTAGAATTTGTATACAAAAAAAGTACAGAAATTAAAAGCCTACTCATTAGTGAAAAACATTAACATACACTGACATCAAGGCAAGCTTGGTTAGTGGAAGATCCGTGTTTCCTTAAACTTCTGAATTCTCTTGTAGACTCTCACTCCAGCTCTGGGCATGTTTTCCCAGCTCAAATGTGGCTACTTCCGTAGAACCTTCCTCTAGCCCTGTCACATCGTCATGTAGCATGGGGGGGGGTTAGTCGTATCTGCTTCTTCCCATGTACCTCTCTCCACTGAACTGTGAGGTCCTCGGAGGGAGCCAGGGCTGTTTACGGTCGTTCTCATCCTTGACTTGCTGATCACTGAGCCCACCATGCCTGATGGTAGATGCTTGCTGCATGGCCAAGGAGTAGATGAATAAAACAGACACAGCCACTTGACCTCAGCACCGTTACTCCCTCCTGTCATCCAGCTCCTGGCAAGTCAGGAGGCCAGCTTCTTTTGCTGGGTTTGCAAAAGTTTAACTATATTGTGGAAATTAGTGGGGGGACAACTTGGGGGGGGAGAGAAAGGTGAGCCAACAAGCAAACTCTGTTAAAAACAGCAGGAGGGCTGGTTCCAGGAACGTGTTCTTTTTTCCCCTGCATGTTTTTGCAACGAAGTTGAATCTTCTTAGAAGCCGCTCCTTAAGAGCCCCCCCCCCCTCCGTTCGCAGGAGAACAAAGGTATCAGAGAAGAGCCCTCTCCTCGGTGTTCTCACCTCTAGCTGACAATTCACAGAAGGAGAGCTCCGGAAGCAGCCTTACGCAGCGTGTGATTCGGCAAATGCCCGGTGTTTAGTAGTGGCTAACCCATATTTATCTTAACAATTTAGAGACTGCTGTAGAAGTTATCATTGTATTTATTCCACATACTTCTCATTTGAAAAGCTAGAAACTATGTTTTAAACACAGGATTTTTTCCTCTAAGTTTCCGAAAACATTTCTGTTTGACTTACTGTACTTGAAACCTTGAGTGCTAATCTTGCCTAGTATTGAAATATAATTTCTTTCCAAAGCCACTGAATGGAGAAATCTCTGTCCCTCCCGTTCCTCAGCATTCACCTGCTCTGGGGTATATTTGCGTGTTCTAGAGAGAGAAACAGTAAAAATGCCACTGTCACCACCCCACCTTGTCATCCCAAAGCGAGTGATCAGAGAACTCTGAGCAGACTTCTCTTCTTCCTCTCCATGTCGTTCTACTTTTTCACCCCACCCTTCAGGTGTATCAAGTCCTTTTTTTTAAGATTATGAAGAATGCTTAATGTTATAAAAGCCTCTCGGATGGTTTTGACATCAGAGTTACAGGATTACACTTTAACAGGACTGCAGTAATCAGTGAATGCAAGAGCCGCTCGCTAACATGGCCAAGGCTGAGAGCGATCGTTGCTTTGCCCCTGGCCCTCTTCTCCTGAGCAGCTACACTTAGGGTGCACTCAGCGGTATTGTGTAGAACCGTGGTCTCCAAAAAGAGATTGGCAGCTTTAATTTGTTTGATATGTGCAATCACAATCCGTGTTAAATTCAAAATGCTTGTCCAATCAAGGATTCAATATAGAAAAGAGGCAATAACAAGCATGCCTCACGCTGTAATAAAGAAGTCTGTTGATTGAAAACAGTTTGTGTGTTTTGGAAATGACAGGGAACGTAATTGGTAAGAAAGAAAAGGATAGGGCTTCATAAATGATGGGAAATAGAGCATGTTTTTTAGTGATAATGCTAACTTGATTTAATGACATTCCGGTGTTGATTTCTGCGGGCCAGAACATAAAAAAGGCGGGTTCTTTCTTGTTCTAAATGTCACCATTAATGGGGTGACCTTTTTCTTTTTGTTTTCGTGGAGAGCAGTTTTGCTGGGTTGACGCTGCAGCAGCAGTGGGTGATGTTTCCAGCTCTTTAGCCGCTTTTACCGAATAGTTTCCGGTTTTTCACCGACAGGAATAGATAGATACACATTTCACGACTTTCTTTTAGTTACAAATGCTACATGAATGTCTTTGTGGTAAAAGACCCAAGCAGCAGAGAAGTGTACATTGCTGCTCCACTCCTATCAATACTTGCCTCCCCGGAATTACCGCAGTTGTTAGGGGGCATCCTTCCAGCATCTTCTTACATATATGTCCGTGTAGAGGTTTGTGTGTGGATCGTTGGAGGGGCTACAGTATTCAGACGTCAGATTTTGCTACTCATGTTGTTTTCAAACTTCCTTCTGTACAGATAGAAATTGATCAGGTCACACCCTAGTGGGCTGATATTAGCAGTTCTGTGCTAGAAACGTGTCCCCGACGTGGGCAGATTAGCGAGGCCCTTCCTCATTGAGCTCCACCCCAGGTCACAGCCTCCTTCTGGGGCTGCTCCGCTCGGCGGGCCGATGTCCAGCTTCCTCTCACTGAAAAAGAAAATCTTCAACAGTTTGAACTTCAGCCTCAACCAAACACCTACCTGTCTTCTGTTCCCTTTATTTTTTCTCCTGGTTTACAGTTCCTTTCCCCATTGATCCAATAGCCTGCATTTAGACTTAGCACTAGTAATTTCATTTTCTATAAAAATCCACTAGACCAAAAGTTCTAACTAGAAATCTCCACTGTCCCACATTGGTGGGTATCCATAATGATGGAATACTCTGACTCATAAAAGAGACTGTACAGATATAATTCTGTTATTAACATATGCTGTTGTATTGCCAGTTTAAAATGTGGCCAACAATCCTTTGTTACCTTTTTTTTTTTTTTTAATTTTTTTTTCTGAAGCTAGAAACGGGGAGAGACAGTCAGACAGACTCCCGACTCCCGCATGCGCCCGACCGGGATCCACCCGGCACACCCCCGGGGCGTCGCTCTGCCGCAACCAGAGCCACAGGCCAAGGAGCCATCCCCAGTGCCCAGGGCGCCCGGGCCATCTTTGCTCCAATGGAGCCTTGGCTGCGGGAGGGGAAGAGAGAGACAGAGAGGAAGGAAGAGGGGGTGGAGAAGCAAATGGGTGCTTCTCCTATGTGCCCTGGCCGGGAATCGAACCCGGGTCCCCTGCACGCCAGGCCGACGCTCTACCACTGAGCCAACCGGCCAGAGCCCCTTTGTTACCTTTAAATTAACCTTCTTAATTGAGGTAACCAAAACACCTGGTTCCCTGCATCCGAATAAATACACTGTGTTTTACTATATAAACCATGAAATTACTAACAAAAACTAGGGTACCACGTTTAGCATGTTATCAAACTACTTGCTACAAAAACAATTCATTCTCTTGGTATGTTTGTTTTGTGTGAACTGCATTTCTTCCTCTCCAAGCATCTAGCAACATGGCGCTTTGATTCCAAGTTCAGCGACCTCTTCCCACCATTCAGTGTCATTAAACATGTAGCGAACTTCTCTCTGCCAGGCCTTCGTTGTTCTGGGAGACAGATAAGATCGCACTCTTGTTCTCTAAGACTCCATAATCAGATAGTAGAGAGGGAGCCTGCGTAGAAGAGCGGTTCTTTTATTTTTTTTTCTTTGATAGTTTTTACATATTTATTGCTATTTTTTAATTACAGTTGAGATTTAGTATTGATTTCGGGTGTACAGCTTAGTGGTTAGACATGTATATAACTTACAAAGTGATTTCCCCCGCCCCCTCATAAGTCCAGTGCCCACTGGCACCATACAGAGTTATTACAATATTACTGAATACATTCCCTATGCTGTATTTTACATCCCTGTGACTGTTTTGTAACTGCCAATTTATAGTTCCTAATCCCTTCACCTTCTTTACCCAGCCCCTAAACATCCCTCCCCTCCCATCATTCTGTTCTCTGTATCTATGATTCTGTTTCTATTTTGTTTGCTCATTTATGTTGTTCTACAGATTCCACATATGAGTGAAATCATACGGTACTTGTCTTTCTTTGTCTGATTTACTTCACTTAGCTTAATACCCTCTTAGTGCATCCATGCTGTCGCCAGTGGTAAGACTGCATTCTTTCTTATGGCCGAGTAGTATTCTATTGTATATATTATATGTACCATGTCATCTTTATCCATTTGTGTATTGCTGGGCACATGGGTTGCTTTCACATCGTGGCTATTGTAAACAACACTGCAGTGAACATAGGGGAGTGGATGTTCTTTTGAACTAGTGTGCTGCATCTTCTTATCCAGTCATCTGTCAGTGGACAGAGATGGGGTAATTCTGCTGAGGTGGAGGAATGATTGATTTCTAGTCTGGTTACAGCAAAGTCAGTGTGCCGGGATAGAGAAAGGAAGGTCAGGGCAGTCTGAAGAGAGGGGTGAGCAAAACACAGCCTCCTGCATGCCAAGGAAGACTCCAGTGACAGAATTTATCCCTGAAGGAGAGAGGGAACCAGGATGCCATGTGATCCTATGACAGGAACATATCTCCAAACTTTTTTGATTTTATGCTGGGACATTGTTGTTGGTTTTTTACTAAAACTTCTGGTACTTATATTTAATGGTAGGTATATCGCTAATTTGAAAGTGCACTAAGGTATTCTTCCTGTGTGATGTATCCTGTGGAACATGCACAAAAGATTGATTCTTAGGTGGATACGAGTGAGAAACAGAATTTTAAAAATATTTGTACGTTATCTTTGATCTAAGCTTTTCCATTTTGAGCAGTTTATTTTAGTTAAAGGCGCTTAACTGGAAAAGCTAAAACTTCACTGTGTCCCACTGTGGTGAAAGTGGACGAGCATGTGATGTCCCCTCTGTCATCCCTCTGCCCATGGGACAGGATCAGAAAGACACCTTGAAATTCAAGCCACACATACAGCACCTGAAACTCAAACCAAGCAAGGTACATAAGCCAGCATCCACCCAAATATTAACTGTTAGTAGATCTTAGGGTCTTTGTTTTAGATTTTTAAAAAGAAGAAGAGATAGAAGTGTCATTTATTTCTTCCCATAGCTAACAGAATAAACCCATTTGGGGTAACATTGGCGCATAAACCCGTGTCAACATAAATTAGTCTGGAGGTTCGTGACCATTGCTAGCCATCCTGTGGTTTCAACATGTGTCTTTTCTGGTCAGGAGAGCTCAGGGCTGAGCCGTCTCCGCAGTGCGCTGCCCGCAGCTAGGAGGGTCTTGGTTTGTTGTGAGCCGTGAAGCCGGGACTGCTGACACTCACACAGTGCAGACTGTTGTGCTCGTGAGCGTCCGCCTCTTACCTGCTGCTCATTGAGACTGCGAAGGGGGCTTGGCTCCACCTCCAGCAGAGTACATTCAGGTTGTGGCTATGTTATGTCCAGTGAGATACAACTCTGATGACATGTCGCTACTACAATACGTCATAGGAGGGCAGGTTTTTAGAGGGCTTTTTGTCTCACATTGTCCCCTGGCACTTCTGTCCAGATGTCGAAACAATCATGGCGGTGCTTACTAACCTCCACTCTGCTGGGCACCCATTAATGTATTTTCACCATCCCCCACCCACCCCAGCACACACATTGATGTACATGCGTGTTTAAGCAGCACAAGTGCAGACTGGCTGTTACTACTTCATTAACCATGTAAGGGTAGGAGAGAGAGAAGGAGAAAAGTTGCTCTGTTCCTGTATGTGCCCTGCCCAGGGATCAGACCTACAACTTTTGTGTTTCAGGCTGATGCTCCAATCAACTGAGCTATTCAGCCAGGGTGGAATATAATTTTTTTAAGATTTTATTTATTAATTTTACAAAGGAGAGAGAGGGCAGAGGAATGAGAAGCATCAACTCATAGTTGATTAACTTTAGTTGGTCATTGATTGCTTCTAGTATGTGCCCTGACTGGGCAAGCCCAGGGTCTCGAACCAGCAACTTTAACATTCCAAGTCAATGCTCTATCCCAGGCGTCTCCAAACTACAGCCCACAGGCCGCATGCGGCCCCCTGAGGCCATTTATCCGTCCCCTGCTGCACTCCCGGAAGGGGCACCTCTTTCATTGGTGGTCAGTGAGAGGAGCACTGTATGTGGCGGCCCTCCAGTGGTCTGAGGGACAGTGAACTGGCCCCTTGTGTAAAAAGTTTGAGGACCCTGCATCCACCGCTCCACCACAGGCCAGGTGGCAGGATATAATTTTTGAAGTTGCTAGAACCTGAAAGTGGGCTTCAAATAAAATATTCAAACCTTGGAGAAAACTGTGAGCTGGTATCGTGTCTACAATAAGATTTCTGATGGTGATGAATATTCTTTATTTTATTTTATTTTTTGACAGAGACAGAGTGAGAGACAGACTGGCAGGAAGGGAGAGAGATGAGAAGCATCAATTCTTTCTTGTAACTCCTAAGTCTCCTTAGTTGTTCATTGATTGCTTTCTCATATGTGCCTTGACCAGGGGGCTACAGCAAACCGAGTGACCCCTTGCTCAAGCCAGTGACCTTGGGCTCAAGCTGATGAGCCCATGCTCAAGCCGGATGAGCCCGCGCTCAAGCCGGCGACCTCAGGGTTTTGAACCTGGGTCCTCCACGTCCCAGGCCAACACTTTATCCACTGCACCACTGCCTGGTTAGGCTAGTGTTCTGACTTTGGAGAGGACCCTCCCTTCCACTCGTAAAGTTCTGGGCAAGCCTATGAGCTGGGGTGTATGTGCACAGCCACCGGGGGGGTTTCTTTAGCTCCTTCTTTCCCCGGGCTCCCCCACCTCTGTCTGAGCACCTGCGCTTCTAGGACTACCAGCAGACCCAGAAATTTAGTTTCAGTCATTTACTCCAATGTATCAGGACCCAGCCTGAGCTGACAAGGGAGTTCATCTCGAGATCAGGAGACTCCGAGCCCAGGGCAGGAAGGCAGCGGGCCCAGAGCCGGGGCGACCACAGGCCTCGTCTCCACCTTGCCCCCTCCCAGGTCCTCTCATGCACATCAGCTTGTTAACTCTCTCTCTTGAATTAGAGAGGCTTCCTCTGCTCTGGGCACACATGGACAGATTTGGTCACCCTGTACTTCCTAACCAGAACTGTGTCAGGATGTCTTCCTCGTTCTCTATCCCGGTCCTGACCGCCCCGGAAAAGGGCCTGGCCCGGGGGCAGTGTTAGTTGTGTAGACTACCTGCTGGGGCTCACAGTTGGCGAGGGAGGAGACCGACAGTCCAGAAAAGTTTTTCCAAAGGCCTGGCCGCCACAAATGTGAACATTACTGTGCTTGTCTAACCAAGGTCTGGATGGAGCCTGTGCCACCTTCCTTCTGACAAAACGAGAGTTTTATGTTTTTTGTTTGTTTTTTTAACTACTTTTTCTTGAGAAGCTAAGAAATCTACAAAAGCAAGTAGGCTTAGGGGATGTTTCACTGTGTTTTGTCACTGGTTAGCTTGCCGGTTTACAGTCACTGGTGGCACAGTTGACAAGGCACTGGGTTCCTGGTCCTTTTTTTCTTCCATCACCCAGTTCTTCTGGAGAAACTTCTTCCACTTGACCTGCAGGGGCGCAGTGATACAGCATCGACCTGGAATGCTGAGGTCGCCGGTTCAAAACCCTGAGCTTGCCTGGTCAAGGCACATAGGGGAGTTGATGCTTCCAGCTCCTCCTCCCTTCTCTCTCTCTCTAAAATGAATAAATAAATAAAAATTAAAAAAAAAACCACACCAGGCTTGCCTGGTCAAGGCACATATGAGAAGCAACTACTACGAGCTGAAGCTTCCTGGTCCTCCTTCCTTCTCTCTAAAATCAATAAATAAGATCTTGAAAAAAAGAAACTTCTTCCAAGTTGTAGATCTGGGTCTAGCCTTCTAGGCTAGGTTGAGTGTGCTAGCGTTGGGCAGTGTCCACTCTAAAACAGCTCTCCGTTGTCCTGTCTTAGTCTTCGTCTTGGTACATCCACCACGTCCCTCTTCCTGCAGTTCTCTGGGGAATGCAGGGGTTGCACTATCTCCCTGCCCGGGCTCTTCCAGTTACCCAATATATACCGTACTTCCCCATGGATAAGATACACCCTTTTTTGAAAAACTTGAGATCTAAAAACTGGTTGCATCTTATACAGTGGTTGTAGTTTGGTTTTTTTTTACTTGCATTTCCTGCTTTTTCGCACAGATGAGGAGTTGTATGAATTTTATGATGAATAAAATGAATTCAATAACTTTATGTAATACTTTTTTTTTTCCACATTTCGGGCCCCCAAATTAAGGTGCGTCTTATACTTGGGGAGACACAGGATTCATTCGCTAACTAGAAAGGTTGGCTCTCCTCCCCATTATCTGAACGGGCTTCTCCGTGATCTCCCAGAGTTGGGAGTCCTCCCTACGAGCCACCATCTTTCTTTGGTGATCCATCTGTGTGACATTGGCTACTGTCACTGGCTCAAAGCAAACCGACACGCCCAGTTTTCCCCATAGACCTACCTGCCCCCCACAAGGCTAGCATTTCCTCGTCATGGAGATGCCCTGAAACAGGCATGCCCATTTTCAGAGCCGGGATGTCGTAAATTCAGTGTTTGAACAGTCCTTTCCTCGCCCCACAGTCTGGGAGTAGCTCACTATCCATCATTGTTCAGGTTTGCTTCTTTCCAATTAAATTCCAACCCACCCGGTATTTTTTTTAATAGTCACTTAACAATTGAATGATGGGAGAAATCCTCATGCTGGGGATGAGTCCTGCTATTTATGGACACCTGTGAAGAGTGAGTCTAACAGCGATATGGTTATCCCTTACGAGTGTACTTGGACAGTGACTTCAAAGCAGGAGCCACTTGGAGACATTTGACAAAATCTAGATGTTTGCTACTAGCATCTATTGGGCACTGGGTATCATAGAGTGGACACAGGACAGCTGCCCGCAACATAGTTAGTGGCCCGCAGTGTCAGTAGGTTGAGAAAGCCTAGCTTAGGGCTGGTGAGGCGGCCACGGCAGGGAGGGCTGGTTCCAGGGTCTGGGCCGCTGTGCTGAGTGCTGGGAAATCTGAGCCACTGTTCTGTCATGTCGGAGGCCACTAGGCAAACGGAACGTGGCGAGGATTTTCTGGGCATGACGAAAGTGGCCCTTGGTCTTTGGGTGTAACCTGGCTGTGGACAGTGGTTTACAGACTTTTGGTCTGGGAATGCCTTTACATGCTGAAAAGTATTGAGGGACCAAAATTTATTGTAAAATAATAATAATAAACTCATCATGTGTTAACATAGAAAACTTTCACATGAAAATAACTATACGCTTCTTTGACTGTGAGAAGAGCGGTGTCTGAAATGTCTGCAAGTCTCTTTTGTGTCTGGCTTGATAGATGAGAGCTGATTTCGCCTGTCGGCTTCCCTACTTGGTCCATGGGAGCGTCGCACCTCGTGGAAGCCCCACTGTAGACTTGTAATGAGGTGGAAAACGACAAATAATGTCTTAGTGTAATTTTGAGAAAGTTTTGACCCTGCGTACCCCTGAAAGGGTCTTGAGCACCCTCCGGGGGTCCCCGGCCCACACTTAAAGAGCAGCTGGTCACCCTGGCCGGGTTGCTCGGTTACAGCATTGTCCGGATACAGCAAGGTTGTGGAGTTCGATGGGGGCACGCACAACAATCCACCAGTGAATGCATAAATAGTGGAACAGCAAATCGATGTCTGTCTCTGTCTCCTTCCCTCTCCCTTCCTCCCTTTCCCCCTCTCTTCCTCTTGCCCTCTCTCCCCCTTCCTCTGTCTAAAATCAATCAATTAAAAAAACATTTTTAAAAAAAAAACAGTTGTTCTGGTTGTAGGGGGTCTGTGACCCTGACGGGGGAAAAAAGTTACATCTTTTTATTAGCCTCTAACTGGACTTTAGCATTCCCTCAATTGTGGGTGGAGGCCTCAAAATCCAGTGGTGACAGAAGCAGCTATGATTTTGTCACCAGTGGAAGTCAGCGATATTCTCAGATGACATTACGCTTGTGGTAGGCATCTAAACTATCGTTTATATTCATCATTGCTTTGAAATCAAAGTCTCTGCAGCACTAAATCTTGTCATTTCGTGCTTTAATAAGAAAGTACGTATACTACTCGACTCTGTTGTCAATATTTTTATAAATATGTTTCCGTGCCCTTGCTTTCCTTTGTAATCCTCTGTGTTTTATTTTACCTATTTGAAAACATTCTGAGAAGGGGGTCACTGGCTTTAGTGAACTGCCAAAGAGGTTGTTGGTATAAAATCCTTAAGACACTTTGCCCTAGAAAGTTACAGAAAATCGTCACTAGGCCATTTGGGGGAAGGGATCTGGGCCAGAAGCAGTTTGAAGTCAGGAAGTGTTCCTGGAAAGCCAGTTCAGGCCCGCCACCGTGGGCCTGCGCCCTGCCCACGTCTGCGCAGCCGCAGCTGCAGGGTCCTCACGGTCAAGTGTTCAAATGGACACTTCAAGAAATAGTTTAGCAGCTCGTAAAGTACGTTTTAGAAAGGTTTCCTTTAAAAGTTCCTATAATTCATGTAATAAATTCCAGCCTTCTCTGCAAACTCCGCTGCCTGAAGAATTCAAGAGAGCCAAGGTTTTCCAAAGAATCCAAGTACCCAAAGATCAGTATGGCTGATTACAAACAGCAGGTTCTTTCCCAGAATGCGTCCACTCCCCAGACCTCAAAAACAACCGCTTGTGACTCGCTCTGCTGCTTTCTAGTATTAGCCTCCTTATCTCTAAGGGACAGGCACAGAGTGCATTATCCAGCCGTTCCGTACAGGGGACAGTGAGGATCCGGCGCCCTGCCCCCCCACCACGCATGTGCGCGTATAGCAGGTCAGCAGTCAGCATTCATATATGCATGCCGGCCCTTCCCTTGGTTATCCAAACATTCACTTAGTCCAGTTGAAACATAGCTGGCATCGGGCTGAGGGACCTTGCGCCTGATGCACACCTGTTGTCCTGGAGCTCGCCCCTTACCTCATCTGGGTACCACCCTCACATTTCACTGCGTTCACGCTGCTCATGTCCTAGGTTCTGTATCTTTGTTTACTATTTCTCTTTTGGGGAGAGGTGCCTCTTCCAGTAGCTTCCATAATGCATGAAATTTTTGAGACCTTGTAAAATGTCCTTAATCTACCCTCACACCTAATCAATGGTTAAAGAACCATAGGCTGGAACTCAGTTTCCTTCAGAATTTTGGAAACATTATTCTGCCTTTTCTGAAAGCCTTTCCAATTCTCAGACCTTCTTAAACTGCTTGCTCCTTTTTAGAAACTTGCGGGTGTCCGTTGCGCCTTGGGCACCTCCGGGATGGTGCCCTGGCCTGGAGGCAGTTTTCACTCGTGGTGCTGGGCCCTCGGCCAGGCCTTTCCACCCCAACTCGCATCCTCTAGCTTTGGGAATTTCCTTGAATTTCTTCTTCTTTAGTCACCTCGTTTTCATTCCAACTGAAGTTTTTTCTTTCTACTCTTATGCTTTTAATTTCGAAGAACCTTTTCTTGTTTCTCAGGTGTTCTTGTTTCATGGATGTAGTCTTTCAGTGACTTGAGATACTTTCTTGTGAGGCTGGTCCGATTCCACAGAGAAGACTGTATAGTCTCCTCCCTGGGGTGAGGGCTGGGGATTAGCCTGGCTGCTGACACTTGAGGGGAAAGGGAACTTGGGTCTCAGCATTGAGTACTGACCCAGTGTGCCTGGTGACACCCTCGCCAGAGAATGAGTTTCTCCAGAGCGGGGTCTGGGGTCTGGGGTCTGGTCCTGAAACATACTTCAGCTGGTCTTTGAAAGACACCCTTCACCTGCTCTTCCAGAGGGCCCTGGGGCGCTGGCTCACGGGCCCTGGGGAGGCGGATGGGCCCAGCCAGTTTCTGTCAGCCCTCCCCACTGCCGGCTTAGAACCCGGCTTTCTAAGACCTATTATGGATATCGCCTCCCTGCCTCTGCTTTCTAGCTTTTGCCTTTGGTGCCTCCACTCCTGTTCCCCTCTTTCCTTGGAGTTCCTCACGCCTTTAAAAAATCTTTGACGATCATTTTGGTGGCGATGTAGGAGTTTGCAGAACTAAATATGTATATTTGGTGTACCATCTTTAACCAGAAATTTGAGAGTTTTCACTGTAGGCTTTTTTGTGCATTTTGAATTTTGTTCACATTTATGTTCTAGGAATTTAAAATTATATATTTGTAAGCAAAGCTTCCTTCTTTGTTGTTTATTAAAATTAAAAAAGACATGTCCACTTAAATCAGTCCGGTCATTTGGACGTTCATGAACTCCTAAGGCCTCAAAACGATGAATGGAGGAGATGTGCAGGCCCTTGCTAGTTCCTCCCCACCCAGGCCCAGTATGATCGGAAACGGTGGTTTTTTCCATTTTTGCTTAGATTATAGGTGAGCCCCACGATTCAAACTATACAGTGGTAGCAAGTATGTGAATCATAGCAATGGAGTTGACATCTATTGATCACTAAGTGCCAGACACTGTTGTAAGCATGTTCTGTGGTTTAATTTATTTAGTTCCCATAACAACCTTACTAAGTAGGTGTTGCCATTGGCCTTACGTACAGATGCGGAGGTGGAGGTACACAGAGGTTAAGAAAACTGTTCGAGGTAACAGAGCAAGTTGATGGCAGAATCGGGATTCAAACTCAAAGTCTAGCTCTAGAGCACATTTCAAACTTAATGATGTGCACAATGCTAATTGTTTGTAAACTGTGTGAGTAACTGAAAGCAATATCCTCCGCCTGACCTGTGGTGGCGCAGTGGATGGAATGTCGACCTGGAATGCTGAGGTCGCCGGTTCGAAACCTCGGGCTTGCCCGATCAAGGTGCATACGAGAAGCAGTTACTATGAGTTGATGCTTCCCACTCCTCCCCCTGCCATTCTCTTTATCTTCTCTCTAAAATCAATTAATACAATCTTTAAATAAATAAAAATGATATCCCCAACTTTGTTACAGATGTCCCCAAACTTCCTTAATGGACCCAATTGTACTAACTTCACCAACTTAGTTTTTCTCTGCATAAAACTTGACAAACTGGGCCTGACCTGTGGTGGCGCAGTGAATCAAGCGTCGACCTGGAACGCTGAAGTCACCAGTTCAAAACCCTGGGCTTGCCTGGTCATGACACATACGGGAGTTGATGCTTCCTGCTCCTCCCCCCTTCTCTCTCTCCTCTAAAATGAATAATAAATTTTTTTTTTAAGTTTAAATTTTTAAGAAAACTTGACAAACTTATTTAGAGTAAGGGGGGAAATTTTAACTGTGTCAAATAAAATTTTATTAGCAGAGAACTGGTTGCTATTCAGATAATGCCATAAAACTTAATTTGCATTGCATGAAAAAATGCAAATTGGCCACTTACCCTAAAATAGTATGAGAGAATCCAAGTACTAACACATGTCAATATTCCTCTTTCTCCCTTTATTAATAATTGAGGGATACTTTAAAATCATAAAACATTACATAAGAGCTTTAGAGGAATTCGGATTTTTTTTACTAGGCAATCATCTTTTTATAAAATTGACATCGCTGTTAAACCATTTTTACCTTGGGTTAGAATTTGAGTGACTTAATTCTACTGCTGACCAAGTCATACCAGGTCACTGAAACCTAAAATAAGTATGTTCTAAGCCAGGGGTAGTCAACCTTTTTATACCTACCGCCCACTTTTGTATCTCTGATAGTAGTAAAAGTTTCTAACCACCCACTGGTTCCACAGTCATGGTGATTTATAAAGTAGGGAAGTAACTTTACTTTATAAAATTTATAAAGCAGTTACAGCAAGTTAAAGCATATAATAGTAGTTACTTACCAAGTACTTTATGTCGGATTTTTGCTAAGTTTGGCACAATCAATCTTTATAAAAGAACTTACTATAGTTAAATCTATCTTTTTATTTATACTTTGATTGCTCCGCTACCGCCCACCATGAAAGCTGGAACATCCACTAGTGGGCGGTAGGGACCAGGTTGACTACCACTGATCTACGCATTGGGTGACCATTACCTACTTAGAGCCAACATCCACTTAAGACACATTGACTTGTTTCTCCATCACGGACATGCCAATCCGTCCATCAGCAGTGTGCCCACGTTGTCATTAGCTCTCTGCTCAGGAAAGGATGGCAGCAAGATGCATGGGAAATGCAGCGACGTCTCTTTGGTCAAGAGTTAAGACTATTGTTCTGTATGTCAGCCCATGCACCGCTAACACATTTTTTACAAGAATGCATTTTGTGCTTTGATTTGACCCACAGTTCATCTGAAACCAGGCAATTACACTTATAATAAGGGTTCTGCTGTCTAGTTTTTCTCCATCCTGAGAAATGTCAGAAAGCGAGTATTCTGCATGTAAAGAAAACATGAAAAATACAAGTAGAAGCACCTACAGAGTGCTTTCACTTACAGTAATCGAAGGGCAGAGGCGGGGTGTTGGAGCAGGAATCCAGAGGCAGACAGTGACGCCGCCTCCGTGTTTAGGTGGAAAGGCCGCCTTAGCAAGTATAATAAAATGACATGACAAGGGAAATTTTGCCCCGTGAGTTGGGGGTGGGGGAGTAACCTGCAAAATCACTAGCATCCATGCACTGTGGAAGCGATTTGGACCCTGTATTTTCCTGTCTTCCCTTAAAGGATGGTAATTTTCCATGAGGGATTTGGGTTTCTCTGTGTGTGCATTAATAGGGAGATGGAAAGAAAGAGAGAGTCCCGAATTAAAATCATTTTATGGTAAGTGTCTGTGCCTTTTCAACTATATGCTTCTCTTTGTAGGACTCTTGAGTCAGGAAAATCATTCAGGTGAAGACTATGCATTTTGATGTTAACAGATTCTACTCTTATGGATAGACAGACCGGTTAACAACATGAACTGAGGCAGTGATGGTTTTGGAAATGAAATAATGTCTGATGTGACCTCGAGTTTCTCTCTGAACTTGCGCCATGTTTTAGGAAAGCTAGGAGGGCAGGAGCAGCTCTGTCAAGCACAGAATTACCCACGAGGGAAAAACTTAATCTAAATACTGAGAGAGAAGCCTGTGTTCTCTTGCATGATATTTAGCCGCAAGAGCAAGGAGAAGGATGTTTCTTTCTTTGTGTAATGTGCAGTAGTTACAATAAACACAAGATTTCCAAATCTCAGAGGACTCTCTTGACAGTTGCTTGATAACAGCTTTTTTCATTCCATAGTTTTGACAGTTTGTGTGTGTTGCCATATCTAGTGTAAACTAAAACATCACTGTCATTCTGTTTTCTTTTGTATGTGGCTTCCTTTTTTTTTTATCTTTAAGATAATGAAAAAGATGGGCTTTTCACTGGTAGACTAGAGTAAGGCAAATTGTGTATGGAGATTAGCACGTGTTTATGAGTTTTGAAAGATCCAAGTTGACAGCAGAACACTGCTTTAAATAATTTTTCTCCATATTGCTTCAGTAAAAGTGCAAGTGGGCTGTGTAAGTTTTCTCTTAATCTTTTGATAAATAGCAGATCTTAAGGCATCTGTGTGGGTTCCTAGATTATTTATCGGTGATAATTGAAAATGAATGGAGACAATAAACATCGCTAGTGCTCCTGGCTGTGCGCTGTTCCTTGTCAGTTACCAGGGTCTTACCTTGTCCCTGGCGCTTCCAGCCCTTCCCCAGGCCCGCTTCCTGTCACCTGATGGATTCCCCCATCCCACCCAATTCTGCCAAATTCAGAGCTAAGTGAAGTCATTGGTCTGGTTTAGAAACAGCTGGGTTTCGGTGTTGTGGTTTATTTATCTGGTTTTTTTTTCTGGAATAACTCTAGAAGCTAGATGGCGTAGGCACCAGAACCTTCAGCCTGGCTGCAGGGCAGGCGACCAGCCAAGAGCGTGTGTCAGGGTCCTAGCCGCCTTTACTTATCAGAAGCAAACTCCTGGATTCCCCAGATTCAGAAAGGGTGCCAATTCCTGAGAGACCTTCCCCTTCCCAGCCCGGTAACCTTTGATTTGTAGAATCCTCGGTGAGGTTATTTTGCCATCAAACCAAATTTGTATAGCGTAGCAAAGCTCCCGATGCCGTCATCTGGCAGGTTACAGACAAATTCCAATTATTTTTCTACTTGGAGCTATTGTTAAACACTACAAGCTAGCTGACAGTAAAATTATAAATACAGGTGTTGTCACACTACACTATAATCAAGAGTTTTAATTTGAATTTTCATTTGTAAAGCCTTTTCTCCCCCCCACAGGAAAGTGGGAATAGAATTAGTTTTATTGACAGTGAAAAGACATTTTGAAAGCTTCCTAAATCATTACCTGTATTTAGCAGGAGGAAAAATTGTATATGTCCATGTAAAAAGAAGAGTTTTATTATCACATATTTACTCATTATATTTGGTGGTAAATAAAGCGGGAAAGACATGTTTGACACATGATTGACAGAACCCACTAGGTTTTGCTTCATCAGAACAATAGGCAGACATAAATATATATTTTGCTTTTGTTTTGTTCTGCTCTTACTAATGCAGACCTGTAGACAAACTCTTGTGGCAAATTAAGTACAGCCTGTTGGAGTCTGCAGGCAGCGCTCAACTTTTTATTAGACGATTTTCTCCTCTCGCCCAGATCCATCGTCTGCGGTGCTCTCCCCCCACATGGTGGTTGGAGTGGGTTCCCCCTTCTCAAGCCCCTTTTTTTTCTCTCTCAAGGCATTTAGTGTCGTGTCTGCCAGATTTCAGTGATGAGCAGCGAATTGCTTTTAAAGTGGGCATTATGCCAGTTCAGCAGCACAATGGAAAACCAATCTTCCACCGTTCTACTTTTGATGCTGTTATTGTAGCATTTTAGATAACTGCTGCCACAAAAAAAAAGGGAAAAAAAGATGTGCTCAATTGCTACCAGTTAGTCAAGTTAAATCCAGAGTAGCATTAAAATTACTCTGAAAACTGTTTGTCAGAGGTCATTGCCGTCGGTGGCTGCGGCACATATGATAGATGTTCTGGTGGGGTTTTTTTCCTTTTATTATTACTGTGACTGACCAGCTCTCTAAATAGCCCTTCAGTGCCTGTTTACTTATTGTCTAAACCTCCCTGTTGAAAAAATGTGTCAAACAGAAACGTTGAAAAGTTTCTTTAAAGTGCTTGAAATAGCAGGAGAGTGAGTTGTTCAGGGTGCTAGAGTTTGTACAGTATGAAAGCAAAAAAAAAAAAAAAATTGGGAGAGCAAGAACATAATTCTCTGGTTTCTATAGCAAGATTACTGTTTTCTTCTTTTTATCTTCACTTTTCAACCACTGGGTTACTGTTCTACTTTTTTTTTAATAGCACAAATGGAATTTATCCTCTCTCCCTCTCGAGTCCCTTCCCCCTTCCACTGGCTGTGCTTGTGAATGAAAGGGACTCCTACTATGACTATAGGACAGATGGCAGCTGGATATGTTGTATTTGATGTATTTTGGATTGAGCCTCATTTTTAAATTCAAGCCAATACATGGGCTATTTTGAGGCTGGCAGTAACACTATCCTTCAAGCCTGCTCCATTTCCTCAGAAGTTTAGACTTTAAAAATTACATAAATAACCTCCTGTCTGTGCTCAAAATAATTGACTTGTGATCTATTAGATGCGTTGCAGTGATAATAAAAGCAACTGGAATTTCTGGACTGTCTTTTTTCTAAAGAGTATTTATTTCTCTTTAGCTCTAATGGATTTTTTGCCTTATGTTCATAATATCTATGATGTCATCAGACTCTAAGCCTTCCGAAAGTAGGCATTTTTACCTGTGTTGTCCGTTCATGTATCCCAGGCTTACAACAGTTTCTGGTGCACAGTAGGCGTTCAGTAAATAATTGTTGAATGACCATGCTTCTCCTGTGGGTTCATGAAATTGTAGTATATTTACTTATTTGTATGGTTTATTTTTTAAATCCAGCTGGAATGCCAAATTGGGCTTCTGAAGAATGGGATATCAGTAGATACTCAATATACTTTTACTGAGCGAACAAGTAGAAAAGGCCAAACACAAGTAATTTGCCAGTGAGCGATGTGGCCATTTGGTGGTAGAGACGGGGCTAGATTAGTGAGTGTCCCACCAGTCCGTGTTTATGAAGTCTCCAAGTCCCAGCCTTACCGTTTCCCAGAGTTCTTCCCTGGGGATCATATTGGTTTCCTGGTCTCATATTCAGGTACATTTCAGGGCTGTATTTTCTTCAGTTTCTAGTTTAGGAACATTAAAACTTTTGCTCAAGCGTGTAAGAAGAGGCACTGATAATAATGCAGTCAGTCTTCATAACCAGCCCGTTCCCTAGTGCCATCTACACGAAGCCATTGCAAGCTCTCCGGCAGAAGTGCTTCTGTCTTAACATGGGAAGGGGCTGCCCTGCATGGCGGCACAGGTGCACGATGGCGGGTAGACCTCCCTCGGTGCCGTTCACCATCCCTGTGGAATTGTGGTTTAGGCATTCTGTGATTTTGTCGCGTCCGCTGCGACGATCTGCAAAGCGAAGGAAATGAGAGGCTGCTTAACTAGGTCAGAGGCTTCAGAGAATCCAGTGACTTAATCAAGAACTGTACCATGTAAGAAACACACTGCATTCATTGCCTTTTAATCACTGAGTAAATGTGACAGAGCTTTAACTGGATAGCAACAATTTGCAAATCAATAAGGCCCATTTTGTAATTAGCTTTGGACTCAGCGTCAAAAAGGTATACAGTGAAGATCATGACAGTAAAAATGAGGAACGTTCTTTCTTTACAGCTAAAAATGGGCACCTTAAACTTATAGAATGGAGCTGGTGAGTTTTTCCAACTAACAGATTCTCTTGAAAAAATGTCTTGATAGAGTCCATTTGTTTAAAATAGCAGATAAAAACCATTTTCTTAAGTTTTACCGCAAGCGTTGTGCATTTATTTGAGAAGAATCTGCACCGTGCAGTAGAACGCCCCCTAATGTGTTCACTGCACCCATTCATCTCCAGTGTCGTTTGTTCTTCACCCCGAAAGTCCCCAATTTTAGCCAGTGTTGATTCAGGATGCTAGAATGAACATATTTACTATCTTCCCTGTGTAAAAGGTTGATGGTAGGGCCTGTCGGGGAAAACTATATGTAGTTAAATCTGTTCTAATAAAAACCTGAGTTCTTATTTTAGTTTGTTCTTTTGCTGTTAATAATGAAAGGTGTAAAATGTTACCAGATACTGCTTTAAAAACTGCTTCTAGTAAAGAACTCCTGTTTGGGAATCGCCAGGATGGTCAGTGTTTGGGCATCCTTGGAACAGAGGAGTCTAAGGGGACCGTCTCTTTCACGAGAAAGCCTTCTTTGGTGGCTTTTAGGTCAACCTTCCTAGTTCTTGCTCATTTCTATAGGGAGAATTTAAAGGCCACTCAGCTTGTGTTTGTCAGTGGCTTCCATTAGGCTACGTTGCCTCTCTGAGAAAGGTTCCTTCCGTAGGCCAGCCAGTTTCCTTTGAGCCTGGATGTTAGTTGTGGTAGAGAAGGGATGCCAATATTAAACTATCTTCCTTGGGACGAGTTCCGCCACCCGTCACCTCCCCTGGACAACGCTGGAGTCTTTGGTCAAGGAGAAGAGTTGACAAAGAAGGGCAGTGGCCATCTTGATGACCAACTAGCTAAGATTTTGAGATACATGGTCAATTCTGATGAAAATCCTACTTAGGGAGTGTCACTGATATATTCTGGAAAGGAATACCGTAGTCTTTGTCTTTCCAAGAGTCAAAAACACATTAGCTTAATGGAAGAACTCACCCCAGAGTGAATGCAACATGTCATTGCGTAATACAGTGTGAGAAGGTAAAGGTTGCTAAGCCTGATACCCTGCAAAATACTGGTATTTCAGACTCTGTGGTTGGTTTTCTGAGCAGCCAATTTTGTTTAATACACTGCTCACAAAAGTGAAGGGATCAGGGAACGTGCAGATACTCCAGTACTTTCAGCCTTTTGTATAGTGCATTTTCACCAATGAGATAAAAGTTGGTTTTGCATCTCATTTGCATAATCGAACAACTGTCTCTGACTTGTCGTTTGCTTTTCTGATATTCTTTGCTTTGTTTTTTGTTGTTTTTTTACAGAGACAGAGAGAGAGTCAGAGAGAGGGACAGACAGAAACAGACAGACAGGAACGGAGAGATGAGAAACATCAATCATTAGTTTCTCATTGCACATTGCGACACCTTAGTTGTTCATTGATTGCTTTCTCATATATGCTTTGACCACGGGCCTTCAGCAGACCAAGTAACCCCTTGCTGGAGCCAGCAACCTTGGGTCCAAGCTGGTAAACTTATTTTTGCTCAAACCAGATGAGCCTGCGCTCAAGCTCGCGACCTCGGGGTCTCAAACCTGGGTCCTTCCACATCCCAGTCCAACGCTCTATCCACTGTGCCACCGCCTGGTCAGGCACTTTTCTGATATTCTTGTTTAATAAAAAAATAAAATGCTTCTTTTATGGCTTCATGTTCATTTTGAAATATCTCCTAATTTTTGTGAGCAGTATATTTAGTTTATATCTGATGACTCAGAAACCTAATATCCATTTTTCCATAAACATTCATTCTGGAGCAGCCAAAAAAATATGTATCCAGTACAGAATTTGCCGTCATACGTTTTTCTTGGGTAATGAGTTGGATGGTAAGCAGTCATTTAAAAGTGTGCCTTTGACTTTCTCTCTCTGCTTTCGTCTCAGACTTCTTAAGGCCTTACACTTTCCCCCATCTTTTAGGCATTCCACACTGAGTCACTGAGCTTTTCTTTAATATATATCCCAACAAGTTGAAATAATTCTTCCAGTTTTCCTGTGTTCCAACCAGTTATCCAGGGCAGTGGCTTCCCCTGAGAGGCCGTTTCTGAGACGTGCACCCGTGACCCCAACCGTAGTTCCAGTCATTTACATGGATCCAAACTGTCCCTGACCTGTGACACAGGCTGTGAGAACAGGAGACTGGTGAGAAAGGGAGGCATCCACAGGATTAAGGAGCAACCAAGGCAAAGCCCCTGCTCTTTTGCCTTTACCCCCAATAGGACAAGAGCTTAGCTGGTGACACTGTGTCTGGGCCAGACGGGCGTGTGGAAGCCATTTTCTCGGTGCCCTTATGCATATGGTCCATTGGCACTGGACCATAGCTTTTACCACCTTCCTAGTGCCATCACTGTCCATGACTGACATTTGTTGAGCATTAACTTGATCCCAGAGACTGCCTGGGTACTCTAACCCTTCAAACCATTCATTCATTCAAGTGGCGGAAAGTAAGTGAGGGCTTGCCATTCAGAGATCAGGGCCCAGGAATGAGTCCAGAATTTCTGATTCTAAAGCCGGTGACAACTCCCAGTCTCCAGTGACTGCTCTTAATACAAATGTGTTTCCTTGCCCTCCCCTGTCCGCTCTCCCACCCAAGAGCATGTGGGCCCATGCCCACACCCACACCCTGCTAGCACTCCAGGGTAAGTGACTTGCAGGTCCTGTGGGTAGTGCATGTCACCAAATAGCGTATTAGTCTGAATTGTTTTGAAGGCACCCAGGTTTAGAAACCATGTAAGTAGACATTAAGATGATTAAGCATCGGCCTGACCTGTGGTGGTGCAGTGGATAAAGCGTCAACCTGGAAATGCTGAGGTTGCCAGTTCGAAACCCTGGGCTTGCCTGGTCAAGGCACATATGGGAGTTGATGCTTCCAGCTCCTCTCCCCTGTCTCTCTCTCTCTCTCTCTCTCTCTCTCTCTCTCTCTCTCTCTCTCTCTCCTCTCTCTAAAATGAATAAAATAAAAAAATAAAATAAAAAAATAAAATAAAAAGATGATTAAGCATCAAGTTTAGAAATGGTGTGTGAGCATAAAGCTATTGTGTACACTTCTTGGATATTGTTGGCAGACACAAACCTTTGAACAACTGACTTCTTTGGGATGAATGGTAGTGGTGGAAAATGTTATTTCAGTGCTATAACGCTGTGAGGTCATGGAAATCCTATATACCTGAAAGTTTTGAAGCTTTGGCACTCAGTGGGGTTGGTGTAAATTGATCAGGATCTGGGAATCTTTAAAAAGCAAGCAAACACTCATATTTCTCTCTCACACACACCCCTTTTCCCACAAAAGCCTTTGAGAATGGAATTGGGTGGTAAAAACCCAAATGGATACATTGAAAAACAAACTTCCCAGGTGTCTATTTTTCTACCTGCTGATCCCGCTCTTCTTGAGCACTCCTGACCTGGGGTCTGTCACAGAACATTGATCAGACATTAAGGTATTTAGAATATTTCCATTTTCTCATGACATCATGGGTATTATAAAATAGCACTCACATCAGATTCCACTGTACTTGCTGTCTGTCCCAATGGTTTTGATTAAATTACATACTTGTGGAATAGAATGTGGTGAGGGTGGGTGGCAAACTGCAGGTGTAGCCATTCTGGGAGACATGTTTCTCCTGAGGCAGTAACGGGTTTATCTTTAATAAAATTTACTTTCCCATTGGAAACTGATTGTTCTTGGAATTCAACATTTGCTTTCTACTTTTTCTGCCCAGGTACAGTACCACTGAACCACTTGGAGAATAAAATGCTTAATGTGTCCAGAGCCCAGTTCTGATAAAGTGTGTGCACAGTACTCTCGTATATTACACACAGTAGTACAGTACTCTCATACATCACAGTGATGGCTCTTTTTAAACATTTGGGTACTTTTAGCCCTGGCCAGGTCGCTCAGTTAACTAGAGCCTTGTCCCAATAGGCCAAGGTTGTGGGTTTGCTGTCCTGTCAGGGCACAGACAAGACTCATACAATGAATGCATAAATAAGTGGAACAACAAATCGATCTCTCACTATCTCCCTCCCTCCCTCCCTCCCTCCCTCCCTCCCTCCCTCCCTCCCTCCCTCTTTCCCTTTCCCTCCTCTCCCCTCCCTCCCCTCCTTCCCTTCTTAAAAATCAATCAATCAATAAGTAATTTTTAAAAAATAGACATTAGAGTAGCTTTTAAAAATTGTAATAAAGTCATTGTAATCCGTAGAACATGCAGTAAGACAGATACATGTAAAATACAACCTGTATACCTGATTGCAGGTAACGGAGTTAAATGTGCCAGCAATTTCCAACACAGTTTGATATTTCCTATAATAAAATATAATGCAAAAAAATTAAATATCCAATATCAATGCATTCTAAATGGTTTGATATTTCTTTTTGTCCTTTCCCATGAAGAGTAATTTATTTCCCTTTTTAAAGTGTGGGCAGAATGATTACTAGCGCACTGTAATGTAATTGTGTTGCATTGATAAAATAAAAATTGTCCTTTATCTGTGTCCTGATAATGTTCAATTTACAGGCTGGCTTCTCTGCCACCTCTTCAGTGCTTTGAGTATTCCACTTCTCCTCCCTTCCTGCTCTGAGAGCGCACAGAACTGTTTGAAATCCACTGGTACAATTGTCAAATCAATTATTCATTCTCTGCAATTATGCTCGCACAAAGAACATTTTGCTGGTCTGAATGATGATTAAATTAACAGCTATTCCAGCTGCCTGATAACATCTAATAGAATATTCATAAGCCCAAAATGGAATGAATTATCTCCATTAACTTCATCATGCTCACTTAATTACATGCTTGTTATTGTATTTACACCTTGTTAGATACCGCTGAAGCTGATCCAGTGGTGGGCCGGGAATTGGAAGCGTCTGTCATGGGGCAGTTGGAGCGCGTTTTGTAGGAAATGCTATTTATTTTAAATGCTCCACCTGCTGGGAGCTGAGGTTAGTCAGCAGCACTGAGATGAATTGGGAAACGGGGTGTAAAAAGAAATAATGTGCTTCTGACAGGCTCCGTGGCTTTTAAGTTGCTCTCATTCAGCCACTTCACAAAAAATTATTTTATTCCATCTCTCAGTGATGATGACATGATTGCTTTTGGGTAATCATTTACCATTCTGATTTTATTTTTTGAAGTAAATTGTCTGAAGTAATAGGTTCTTGGAATTACAGCATGCCTTGCTTTTTTCTTAGAACTTTATTTAAGCTTGTCTTCCAGCATTTAACCTGAGTCCCCTCTTTCGTCTGATCTTCTAACTTTATTTATACAACAGTGCTTAATGATCCTGCACAATGTGTTTTTTCGCCTCTCTGCACCCCCCCAAATTCTGTCCAGTGTGGTTGACGGTACTTTTTATAACCTCAGCAAGGGGCCAGTGTGGGCAATTTTCTTCCGACACGACAAATACAAACACCCCAAACCCAACCCTGATAGAATCACTTCATCCAGCTGAAAGGAAATGTTTGATCTCTTTCAAGGTGACTCTTGCTCCGCTGCAACATGGTAAGGGGCACCGCTCTGCCCTTCTATTTTTCACTCTGGATGTGGCATTCTTCACTTTGGCTCTCCCTGTCTCCTCCCTTCTCCCATCACCCCTTGCTCGCTCCCAAACTTCCCGTGGCCAGCCCTCCCTAGCGGCGGGGCCAGGAGGTGCAGCAAGCACCTCCGTTCACTGTTCACACCCACCTGGGCTGCAGGAAGCCTGCGTTTACTGAACACGAGCCAGACCAATAGTGGAGAGAATTATCATCTCACTCCTAAATACTTGTCAGACCAACTGAGTAGAACACTTGAGCTAACCCATGGATATTTTATTCTGTTTGAAGGCTGTATTTTGGTATCAAAAAAAAAAAAGAGAGAGAGCGAAAAGGGAAGATAATTATTTATAAGTAGAGATGGAGCTGGATAGTAGACTTAACGGAGAGGCTCTTTGACCTTAGGAATCTTTTAGCGTCCAAGACATGATTTAACAGGCGAGAATGGGTCTGTAGGCGTCGGTTCATCCATAAACGCCCAGCATACTGTGTATGTGTGCCTGGCACTGTGCCCTCTGAAGTGTCTCTAAATCAGCACTGACGAAGCTGATGGTTTTGATTTCTTATTCCAGCTGAGAAATGTTTATGTACCTGTCATTTGATTCGGGGCCCTCAAAGCAGTTGTCTTTGCAACATGGATATCACTTGAGACCTTTCAGATACCACTCATCGGCCAGACTCAGTTATTGATTGATATGCAGGAGAAAGCCAGCCAGGCACAGGCTCTCCAGGGAGGTCGAATGGTTTCAAACCGTAAAAAGCCCCCCATTCCTAAAGCTTCCTGCGTTCCACCCCTTACACGGCGCTCCTGGTGCATCGAGAAAGGGAGGCTGCAGATTAGAAAAGGTGGGAAAGCTGAGAACCGTACGGTGGGAAGCCATGCAATTAAAAAACTGACTGAAATTATTACCTGATTTCATAATTGACAGAATATTTAATTCAGATATAGTAAATTGACACACCTCTACACGGAGACAATTATGACTGACTGTATAACACCTGACAGAATCAATTATAACTGACTGTTGTTTGATACCTTTGCGCAGAAATAAATGAAACAGACATTCAGAACAGAGACGGCGCTGCCTGTGTGCCTAAGCCTGCCTTAATTAAAATAAAATAACCAGTAGGCGCTGTTAAAATGTCTTTGCCTCCTGGTTTCTAGTTCAGCGTGTTTCTTTAAGTCCAGAAAGGGTTTTACAAAGAGTAAAGCTGGAAAGAGAGTTTAGTTTTACTGACACCGACAAAATATCTGAGGTAGAGATGGTTTCCTTAGCTGGGAGGAGACTCCGCTGTTTCAAGTAGTTCTAACATTTTAGTTTATTTTTTTAAGAAAGAGATAGGTTCCTTTTATTATTATTTATTCATTTTAGAGAGACAGAGAGAGAGAGAGAGAGAAGCATTCATTTACAGTTCCACTTACCTTTACACTCACTGGTTGCTTCTCGTGTGTGCTCTGACCCGTGGATCGAACTCGCAACCTTGACATCTTGGGATGACGCGCTAACTGACTGAGCTAACTGGCCAGGGCCTAAACATGTTATGTGATCACTTGACTTGTAAATAAAATATTTAAGATAAGTTCAACTTGCAGATGATGGCCTAGTTCATTTCATATAGAAAGTACTGGAACTTGCATGTTTTCATGTTTTAGAGTCTAATCAATAGAAACCAACTTCCAAATTAGCAGTTCATTTTATTGTCTGATAAAACATTGGGTGAATAGTTAATATCTAGGCTAGCTTGTTTTTTGGTTTTGTTTTAATTATTTCCATAGGGGTTGGTAATTAGCATGAAACTCAAGGACCAGAGTATATAAGCGGTAGAAACGTGTTCCTCGCTGTGATTCCCAGGACAGGTGGATCTGCGTTGCTGCTGTATGAAGATGGATGACGTCCAGTGATACTGTAGTCCATTAGAAGTTTATTTTGCCAATGCGTTTGTATGTAGGAAGAGCACTTCCTTCCCTATTGCTATGAAGTTTGGAGTTCTTATCCTGGTTGTTGAGACAGTGACAGCCACGGCCAGTGGCATCTCTGAAGACCGCTGCCATAGCTTCAGATCTTCTCAGCCTCTTGCCTAGTGGCCTGTTGGAATCTTTGGACAGTTGTCCTCAAGCAGCTGACCTGCAGGGCCCATGGCCATGGCCGCTTTACCAACTCCCCAAACCAGAGACGGGAGAAGGAATGGAGTTTCAGTGGCCATATTAAGTAGTTTCCACCATTAACACCGATATTTTCCCTTGAGTTCTAAAATAGCAGGTGGCGCATTATAGGACAGAGGGTGATGGTTTTAATGTGAAACCTAACATGAGTGGCCTCGGGGCCTAACATGGGGGACAGAAAAACCATGAAGAAGGGGTGAACCCTTTCCCCTCAGCTCCCAGCCCCGTGGCCTGCGACAGCTCGTGCAATTGTTCCCTAGAAGATCTTCCATGCGTAATTGATTACATTCCCATCAGGAAAGCAAGGGGGAGCTTTTATCTGCATCTCAAGCTGGCGTAGGATGATGCCTTGGCCCTATTGACTGGCCATGGCAGACGCTGTGATCGCAGTTGTCTTTTACGAAGAAGAGCACCAAGTGACTCTGGTTGTCATTCTGAGTCTGCTGTGTGGCAGCGTAAATAGTCCCCTTTCTAACCAACCTGGTGGGAAAAGTCAATATCCCATCAGCAGAGGAGGTAAACACATCAGGAGCTGTGCCCTCTCTCTTCCTCCCTTGCTTCGCATTGCCGCCGCTCTTCCAGTGTGCTGTCCCCACCAGCGCATGTGGCTGTGTCATTCACATGCACGGGGTGCCAGCCAGGCTGGCCTGCGGAGCAGCCGCCCTGGTCGGGGTCATTGTTGCCTATTCCCAGACTCCGATAATTAGAACCTTCAAAGTGTCTTTCTGTGGTCAGTTAACGATGCGCCCCTTCTCTCTCTCTTCTTGCTTACATTTTTCCACCCCCTTGGGGCATTTCAATCCTTTCTACTAAACTTTTTGTTGTTGTTTGAAAGGCACAGTTAATGTAATTTAGCAAAGGTTGTGGAGAACCAGTGCGAATGTGTAGCTAAGGAACAAACATCTTGAGGGCGAGTTTTTGTTCTGCGGGTGTTTTGTGGACTTCAATATCGCTGTTGTTCGGTGGCATTTCTCCTTCTGTGATTGACATGATTTCCTTCTTGGGGCTGTCCTATTCCCGGGGCTGGGCAGCCCGGCTCCCCCAGGTGCTGGCCCAGGCGGGCCTCTGGGGGCCTGCCCACCTCTCTCCGGGAGCTCGGGAGCTCTGGCTACCCTGGTTTGCGTTGCTCCATCCCTGATTGCCAGCTGTGTGACCTTAGGCAAGTGACTTGACCTCCCAGTTTCCTCAGCCAGAAAATGGGGAATTGTTTTAACAAGTGAGCCTTTCCAAACACCTCACAGCGTTCCCAGGCAGCTTTGAACAAAAACTGTGTCATCTATTCTGGGCAGGATTGGCTCCCCCGGGGGTCACCCTTGCTCCCAAAAGTTCAGACCTGGGTGTCACGGTGCTACTGCTTGTTGAAAAGAAGCATGTGTGGAGGTAGCAGGCTCTGGCGAGGGGTGGGAGGGGTCTTCTTTCTGGCTGGTAGTGCCCTTCTCCATCCAAACTGGTAGGCCTGGGGGGTGGATGGAAGGAACAGGAAGCAGAGGAGGGGAGGCTGCATACCCTAAGTTCAAAGGCACACAGTGTGGACAAAGAAGGAAAAAGCAGTCTTGCCAGTGAACAGGTGCTCTCCAAACGGCGTACCTCTCCTCTCTGTCTGCAGAGAAGGTTTTCTGTAGCAGAAGGACATAGTCCTGAGGGACAAGAAGAAGCCAGCTGGCCCAGCTGAGCCGGGGAGTCGGCACTGGGAGATCCAGGCTTCCTTTGAGACAAAGTATTTCTTCCCACATCCATACTTCGCGTGCAGTGGTGTGCGGGTGCTCAACAGTACTGTGCAAGCGGCACCTGCAAGTGGCGCTCACCTTGCCCACTACACGCGGACACATGTCTGTAGTTCCCATCAGTACAGTCAGCCAGGTGCTGAGAAGAGGTAGGCAGGCAGACTAAAGAATGCCTTCCACAGGGGAATCTCGAGGTCCCGGCTCCTACTGCCTGGGACTAGCCCAGCACTGGGACTATGAGGACATCTGAGTCTCTGAGTCATGGAGCTGCAAATACAACCTGAACTACCTTCTCTCTCTCATTTTTTCTTAAGCCAGAGGCAGGGAGGCAGAGACAGACTCCAGCATGCACCCCAACTGGGATCCACCCAACAAGCCCCCTATGGAGTGATGCTCTGCCCATCTGGGGCCGTTGCTCGGCAACTGAGCTCTTAGCACCTGAGGCGAGGCCATGGAGCCATGCTCAGCACCTGGGGCCAACTTGCTCCAATTGAACCATGGCTGTGGGAGGAGAAGAGAAAGGCACAGAGAGAGAAAGGAGAGAGGGAGGGGTGGAGAAGCACTTGGTCACTTCTCCTATGTGACCTGGTCAGGAATCAAACACAAGACATCCACACGCTCAGCGGATGCTCTACCACTGAACCAACTGGCCAGGGCCCAAACCCCCTTCTCTAGGGTGTGAGGAGTACTGAATGGTCTTTCCACCTCTGGGTGTAAAGAAGGCATAGGGAATAGAGTCTCAATAGATTTGTAATAACTGGACGGAGTGAGATGGGTACTAGACTTACTGGTGGATTGCTTTGAATGATATATAAATGTCTAATCACTATGCTGTACACCTGAAACTAATATAATATTGTATGTCAACTGTAATTGAAAAATAAAAAGAACCTTTCTCTGAGACTTGTAATCCTTTATTTATTTTTTTATCTTTTAGATAAATTGAGGAAGCAGTATTTTACCCCCAAAGTTCGTCAGGACTACAAAAATCTCAAGAACATAGCAGAGCAGTTCTTGTCCCAGAGTGGCTATACCGAAGTGAACCTCAGCAAACTCTTCGTGGATTGTGCTGTGAAATCCTGAGGACGCCGCAGAAGTGGCGCGGCCAGGTGGCTGGCTGGAGAACCGCCGCCTCTGGAAGCCCATCGCCGCCCCCGGGCTTCTAACTGCTTCTCTGCTTCTCGTTTCCTTGGGGACTGCATCTCCTGTGTGTGTGCATATGGCTCGGGACGGGGAGTATTAAAGGGATAGCAAGAATATTTACCAAGCATCAGGGAAAACCAGAACAGCTTTCTACTACAGTATACTGCGTTCTGTTGAAACGAAACCCTGTAGCCCTTTTCAAAGCACCTGAAAAGCTAGCTGCTTTGGGTTTGGATTCAGATTTGGGACTGGATTTCTCCGGGAAAGCTCAGTGAGGGAAGAGGAATGGATTGAGAGTGGCTGGAATGCCAGTGACCCCAGGCTTTGCCCCAGGCCTTCAGCAGAGGTGCCCCCAGACCCACGTTCATGGAGTCCGGTAGGAGCACTAACATTTTGCCTTTTCACACGCCAGTTAAACCCAGACTAATCCCAAGGCTTCCTAGCCACTGGCTCCAGGAGTGGGTCCTTTTCAGTCTCGTCTTTTATATCCATGGGTGAGGGGGAGATTTAGAAGCCTGCACTCACAAAAACAGATTAAACAGGGCTTGCTTGTTTATTGAACTGCTCCAAAGTTCAACACAAGCACACTGGCCAGGTGTTTTATCCTCAGAGGCCTTTTCCCTGAAGTAGCAAGTCCAGGTACGGGGTTATACAGCGGGGTAGCATATTTACAATAACTGCATATCCTATGACAGTTCATTAAAATGGGTAGCATTAGGGGCAAGGTTAATTGCCTCTGGTGCTATTTTTCTCACTTCTGCCCTCTTTGCTAGAACCTAACATATTTCAATATAGCAGTCCTTTTTTACAATATTGATAAGTTCATGCTTACAAAATATATTTCCCCTATGCAACTATGCTGTGTTTTGAAACCTTTTACCGGTGTGTTTTCATAAAAGAAAAATATGTTGTACTTTTTTTCTCCACATAAGAATAAAGTTTTCTAAAGGGAAACCAGTTCAAGTGACTCCTTATCAGGTATGAAATGTTGACCAGAGGGGTCAGCCAGGGATAAGGGACCCCCTCCCAAACCTCAGTCCATTAGAACTCAGCTCTGAGATGCCCGGTGTGGTGTGTCCACGTGTTCTGAGTGGCACTCTGAGACTTTCTGTGGACTTCGGCTCCCTCACCCTCCTCCTTTCTCTGCTGTCTCTTACCCTCAAGTTCCAAGTAGAAACACTGGGTTAGGGCCCTGTCAGTTAATCAGTTAATGCCTTGGTACTTTGGGCTCTACAACCTGTAAAAGTCTTTTAGAAACTAAGGGATCAGTGTGGTCTAGCACTGCTGTTCCCGTGTAAGGTCATCGAGGTGGCTCTGCAACGTGTGTTTCCGGAGCCGTGCCTCCACTTTGCTTTCTGAGGACGAGGCATGTTCTTGATTTCTTGGCCCTTGGGTTATGATAAACACCAAGAGGGTTATCCCGAAGGTGGCCATCAGGAAACTTCTGGAGACTCAAATACCTTCATCACTGGTCTGTTTCTTGTCTCTGCGTCTAGATTGTAATCACTATGAAGGCAGGGACCAGTTCTGGGGAGAGTCTTTTTAAAGTCAGCCATGTCTTAGAACAGTCCTTGACCTGACACGGTGGGTGATGTTTCCTTATTCCCGTCTGCAACTCCAGATAAGTTAAGAGGCTTTTTCTAGGAGGCACCTAAGTGTACCAGAATTTTATTGCAAGTTGAAACTGCAACTTTGAGAAGAAGTTGCAGTGGCTCTCTCTTGGAAGATTGGAACATGGCATACAAACTTTTCTTTTGAGAAAAGTTTCTACTTCTTGATTGCATCACTTGATAGCACAGTAGGTCGAGCATGGGTGGGATGAAAGGGTGCAGAAAGACTGCCCACTTCTTTGCCGGGGGGCCCACCGAAATGTCTGCACAGGCTCCCTGGCATGGGGGCTAAGCTCGAGCGCTGAAAGGGAAGGGGCGAAACAAGCAGGGTTTACACCAGAGAGCGGCAGGGACTGTCCACAGGGGGCAGCGGCTGTTCAGTGACACTGCGAGGGACAGAGCCCAGGGTGGCCACACGGTCCAGTTTGCAAGAGAAGCCAGGAATCCTGATGTTCCATAAAGGGTCTCGATTTCTAAACCTTGGTGACTAGTTTTTAAAAATGAAAAAGTAAATGCTGTGGGCCAGACTAAAGCCCGAGGCTAAACTCCATCTTGGGCCCCTTGGGAAATGGTGCCCTAGGGGAGGCCTGCTTTGGTCGGAGCCCCTGCTTCTGCAAAAGGCACCTGTCCTGCTGAACTTGGGCAGCGGGGTCCGCGGGCAGCAGGGCCCACAGTTCTGTCGGACGCCACGCGCTCCTCAGCTCTCCGTCACATGAAGAGAGACAGAGGCAGCCAGAAGTTGAGAAGCTTACAAAGGACATGTTCAGAAAGCTTTGAATCTGTCCGGGAAACTCGAGTTCACAGAGGAGTCGGAGCGAGGATGCTGGGAGGCGCAGTGCCTCCCCCAGCACCCCCTTCTGCAGCCTACCACCGCCTACCTCCCAGGCAGACACTGACCTGCCTCTGGCTTCTCCAGCATATTTAAATTAGTTTGGCAGGAGATGCAAAGAGAAGGACGCTCCAAACCCAGATTTCCCTGTCAAGGGTTTACAAAAGAAGAAATAAATAATAATAATAAACAAATAAACACACCAAGCCCAGACCCTGTCGCAGTCCTCAACTCCTCGCTCCAGGGCTCCCGTCCTCAACTTCAAGCCGCCTTGCCTTTCTCCTCTCTCTCCCCTCACCTAAATATTTCTTAATTGAACGGTTTGCTGAGGCGCTTCCTTATAGCAGTTTAATAGATTAACTCATCTGAGCCAGCCTCAAATTTCAGATTAAAATTCCTTCATCCCGAAGGCAGCATTATCAGGTTGTTGGAGGCTGTTTTCAAACCTTGGTTTTGAATAGCAGCGGCTCTGCATTAATTTAACCACTAAGCTAATAAGTAGGTTTCGTTTTGTTATGCTAAGCTTTATTGCTTTTCTTTTGATCAGAATGGTGTTGTTGAGCAAAGCAGCAGACAAGGCATTCTTTGATGAGGGAATTAGCGCTCCATTCTTCCTCTATTATTCATAGCACAGTGGAATATGTAAGTACCTGAGGGTGTCAAAGGAGCGCAGGTTCTATTGCAAAGTGCTCGCCTTGTTTCTCTCAATAGCTGACTATGAGATGATAAACCGCTTAATACACTGTGCTAATTGGATGAGAGCAAAAAGAGATGGGAATTAAGGCAAGGCAAAAGGAGAAAGTGCAACCAGCCTTCAATTCCCTCTTTCACCACTTTACCAGCTCCAAAGGAGGCACAAGCTTTCTATAAGCAGACTGGAGGTTTTGTGCAGAGATAAAATGAACATGTTAGTGGATTCAAGTAATACACTAATTATTGCACAGTATAAATACCACTACTGGTTTTATAACAAGGAGGTAAACTTCTTTTGAGAGGGTTATAGGATTGCTTGGCAGTGGCGTCGAACCTAATAAGGGCCCAGAGTAATAACCCCCTGGATTAACAAAATTGCTGCTTGTTAGAAGTATGATTCAGGCTTTTACGAAGATTTCCGGAGAATGAATAAAAATGACTGAGTGACGTTTCTTAATGTATAACTGGCAATTGCTCCTTTTCTTGAAAGGAAAAAATGTATACTTTAAACTGGACTGTTAATAATGTCCAGGGACAACACGACTTTCTCCTTTGAAGAAATGCTTTTTCCCCATCGGGTAGCAAGTTTGCCGCTTCGGCCCCCCAGCCAGGCCACCTCCGTCAGTTAAATCCGCAGTTCCTCCTGGGAACTCGGCGTTCCAAAATACCACTTTAGGCCCCATTTAAGACCCCCTTCGTTCGAACACACTCACTTTGGCTTATACACATACACACACGCTCACATACTTTTTTCCCCCTAAAAGCAAGTTGAACTAACCCATGTATAATTTTCTTTCCTCTGACATCAGTCCGCTTTTCCATTCTAGTAAGATCTCCACACTCAAAACGATACTAAAAAAGAGAACTTGCAGAGATACCTTGTCTCTTGGTATTATAAACCAAAAATAATAATAGATGTTTGCTTCACTGGGGATGGGGGGTTAAGAGGAGGAAAGAGCCCCAGAAAATGGGCTGAGCCCAACACCAGTGATGGTGACCGTGACTTAGCTGAAGTCTGACTTTCAAGTACCCAGCTGTCCCAAAGCTTCAATAGTCACTCTGCCCTAATTCACCCACTTTCTACCTTCCTCGCCGCAAACCTACGCTGTCCACCCTAACTGCTGTCCCCAGGCCAGGCCAGGGGCAGTTGGGTGAAGAACACTTAGGGACACCTTTCTGATAATGTTATGCCAACTGCCTGCTCTTGCCTTTTTCTTTCAGGGCCTCACCCAAACCTGACTAGCCTGTCTGCAAATGTAGCAAATTAACTTACCCCTTCCCTCATCCTTCCCACAAAGGCCCAGACGGGGCTCCTAATCACCCCTCACCCCAAGAAGCTGTGGGGTGGCCCTGGGAAAGCAGGTGGTGGGGCATTCTGCCTTGAGTGTGAGCGGACAGACAGCCGGGTCCTATCATGGCGCTCTCCTCAACTCGCCTGGTCTTTGCACCCCCTCCAGCGGGGTGGAAGAGCTTTGCTTAAGGTTGGGGGGGGGTCAGGCGCTCCCAGCATTGTGACGGCATTTCCCAGATATTGGGGCCAAATTGGGTTGCCATTCATTAATAATGCTCACAATAAGATTAAATCATTCTGGAAAATCTCATAAAATCCCCCTAAGTACGCTCCAGTGGCTCTTTCCAATCCCCATCATTCAGCACTTGGGGAGGTTTGGAAGGAGAAGAAAATTGGTTTCTTTGCTTTTAATGCTGCTTTGAAAAGATACTCAGAGTTTGTCATGCGTGACATGTCACATGTTTAATGTGGACTTGCTGGAAGTCAGGGGGTCTTTAGCGTGTGATATTTATGGGGAATATTAAGTGCAGAATGAGGTCCCTCCAGCTGGGGAAAGTTGAAAGAATAGGAGGCCCAGGACCGGGCTTGTTTGTGGCATCAGAATGACATAGGATTAAGAGTTTGTAAAACAAGGCGAGGGGTTCTCATTGGCCAGTAATAAATGTAATCCTTGGAGGTAATTTCACGCAATTTGCTTCTGCTCCATGGAAGGGTCAAATGAGAAAAAATGACTTAAAAAAGAGTTCATTAACAGGAAGAATGGTACTGTTTCTCGTATACCATCCAACTGGCAGCCGGGGGTGGGGGGGGGGGTGGGGGGGTGGAGCCCTGCCTAAACAAAAAGCCAAAATCTACGGAAAACTGATATTGGCCACAAAAAAAAAAAAAAAAAAAAAAAATCCTTTCCCTAATGTTCCTCCTGCACTTCCCGCCTCCACTCCCGGGTTCCCGGGTACCTCCTCCCACCCCTGGGAAACGGCCTCACCCCCGGAGACCCTGTGCAGTCTGGAGGTTTGAGACACTCAGATATCAGGGGATGCCCTAGAAAGTCCCCGTCGGGCTTCCTAAACCCAAGGAAGGAGTGTGTGGTGAGAATGGCTGAGGAAAGGTAGCTGGTGGTCTGCGCCCCAAGCCCCAGGCCGGGCACCTGCTTGAGAGCGAGCCCAGGACCGGGACACGGCGGAGGTGACCCGCCCGACAGGCGAGATCCCGGGAGCAGCCTCGGCGCGTGAGCCCCGAGGGCGTGCTCCCCACGGTTGCCAGCGGGCAGGGGGGCCAGGGATTTGGGGCGCGGGGGCGGGGCGGGGGGCGAACTGAGCGCGGCAGCTGCCGAGCGGGCCGCCCACCGCGAGCTGCCGCTGACCTCAGCCCGACCCCGCACCTGCCCCTGGGCCGCTCGCACTGGCGCCCCGGGCCCGAGCGGACCCGCCCCCCTCCTCCAGCGCGCAGCCTGGGAGCGCGTGCAGAGCCCGACGGCCGGGGCGGGAGACGAGCCCACGCCCCCGGCGGCGACCCGGGGCCCGGGGCCTCGCAATGCGAGGCGCGGTAGTCACGGTAGTCACGCCGCCGCTCCCCCACCCCCTTTCCCCGCCTGCCCCTCTCCCCAAAGGTCCGGTGCGTTAATTACTGCAAATTGAAACTAATTAAGCTTCTCTTCCCTTTCCCATCACCCTGGGAGCCTTGCGAGACCCGGCCCCCGCGGGCGGGCTTACACAGAACGGTCACCCGGCGGGGCGCAGGCAGGGCCGAGGGGAGGGAGAGGCTCCCGTTCCGGCTCGGGGAAGGGGTACGCCGAGGGGGTTACAGATCGCAAATCTGTTGGGGGTCTCCTCTCGAAACTGGAGTCGTTTAGGTTTTTTTAAATGTATACATTTCCCAGTGTCTGGATAAGTGATGTAATGACATTTGTCGAGTTAAGATCTGCTACTCGGATACCCCTCGCTGCCTGCCTTTCCATCGCCATTCCGGCGTGTGTTCTCTCTCTCTCTCTCTCTCTCTCCCTCCCTCCCTCTCTCCCTCTCTCTCTCTCTCCCTCCCTCTCTCGCTCTCTTTCTCCCCCACTCCCTCCCTCCTCCCCTACAGTGTACCTTATACCGTGGAGCCCGCCCCCTCAGAAACCAGCGTCTAGGTTTCTCCCCGTTACCTGTCACCATGGACTGCGCACTTCCTTGCTACATGGCATTTTCCCGAACAGCTTCCTTCGACTTCCGAGCCAAGACTCCCGCTCACTTCAAATTTGTCTCCACCATCAACAACGCTTACCTTGTACCCACCCACCCTCGAGCCCACCCTACCTCCGTGGCCCAGAGCCCCAGCTCCTGCTGCGACACAAGGGGCGAGGGGAGCTGAGATGCCTGTGTAAAGCGCCACCGCGGGTGTCCTTAGGGTTTGTGAGAAACCCAGCTCCCTGTGAGGGTCCGATTCAAACCAGGGGCCTGTACCAGGAAAACGAGAGTGCAGATCATTCCAGGAGATGCTGAGGCGCCCGGCCCACCCCTGCCCCTCGGTGCCTGCACAGAGCATTCACACTTCCTTTTGTTAAACATATAATTTTTTTTTATTTTGAACGTGACACTTCTCCACTAGGTAACAAGGAAAAGTGATAACAATTACACATTACACAAAAGTACTGTACCATTGCCTTTATCTCGAAGGTTTCAGAAGCCTCTACAGTTAATAAGTTAAATAAGGGCTTGAGTACATAAATATTTGTCTAGGAACCCTACCGTATCTACAGCACAGTAAGAATCTACAGGACAAACTTTTACCACACCACGCTGAGTGCAATTGCGTTATAACATTTCAAATATACAAAGCTCTGTGTTTTTGTTTTTTTTTTTAATAACAATGGTATGTACAGAATCTTTAATCACAGTTTGGTGACTTATCAGTCCATATTCTAGCAGAGAATTTCCCTTTGGTTTGGTATAAAAACCTTGGTTGGTGTATGATAAAGAAGAGAACAAGAACAAGACGCCCCTTCCCATTAAGTGCACTGTTAGCCATCTTACAGATTCACATTCGCTCCCCTGGCCCTGGCTTCGCGCAGGGGCCCAACTGGGGCGATCAACTTAGAGCGCCGAAATGCTATTTAAAAGAACAAAAACAAATCTAAGAGGGTCGCCTCGAGGAACAAGAGGTTGGGCTTTTAACATTTTTAACTTCAATACCAGGCTTCTTGGGGTGAAAGCCTCCCCGATATTTTCAATAAAGTAAGAACGAGAGAGTGGACGTTGGGGTTGGAGCGAGGTTGGCAGGGGCAGGGGCGGGGGCAGGGGCAGGGACAGGGGCGGGGGAACAGCCAGCAGAGGAGGTGCCACGGCCGGTAGCGGTAGCGGTAGCGGTAGCGCGGACGGCTGCCTTGCCTTGCCCGCGCACAGGCTGCTGCGAAAGCGGCTGCGCGCTCTCAGTGGCCTCTCGGGAGTGTGCTGGTCCTCTGTTAACATTTGGTCTTGAGTGGTGCTGAGTGAGGTGGCCGTGAGGGCGCGCCCGCGGCGCGAGGGTGCCGCAGCCTTTAGCACACCTCCTTGCCCGTGCTGGTGCCCGGCAGGATGTTGAGCTGCGTGAGCTGCGCAGCGTGCTCCTTGGCCTTGAGCCTCAGCGCCGCTATGCTCGAGGCGCGTCTGTCTGCGGCCGCCGTGGCCGGGTCGGCCAGCGCGCCCGATGCCACCGCGCCCTCCACGGCAGGCGTGGGCTGTCTCAGGAGCGCGGCCGCGGTCGACGCGCTGGTCAGGGGGGCCATGGTGGAAAAGAGCCTGCAGGGAGAGCAAAGAGCGCGTCACGGCGCATCCGGCAGCATTTCCCGCCGCCTCCGACCGAGGGACCCGGGGCAGGGGGACAGGGGGCGCCGCCGAAGGGGTGCGGAGCGGCCCGCCCAGGGGGCCGCGGGCTGGGGAGGACAGGGGGGCCGGGCGGGCAGCTGGACGCCGCCAGAGAGAGCAGGGAACCGACGGGAAAGAAGACCAAGGGGCCAGCTCATCCTGGAAGGGCCCAAGCCCGGCCGGAGGCAGGCCCCGCGGCCCCAAAGCCCAATTACACGGAGTTTGTGGTTTTAAGAGGGGGGTGTATTCCCAGACCAGCAGCTCCTATTGGCTGCATACTATTGGCCAGGAGAGAGAAGAGGAGAGACAAAGATAAAACGGAGCGGAGAGAGTGGGAGAAGGACTGAAGAGAAAGGGATAAGGAGGGATCCAAACTGAGCAAGACCCGTGCTGCAGACCTGGGTACTCTCTCTAGGGCGCCTTCTTGGCCCGGGACTTCCTTGGCCCTGGAAAATCCGGCCCCGTTGGCCGACTTTCCTGCGGACCGGGCCGCCCTCCTGCACCACGCTGAGCTACCAGTGCCCAGGCCAGTGACTGAGAGGTCCCCGTGGGGGTAGCTGCCTGTTGACTGCCGACCCACAGAAGGCTTTGACCCGCCAGCGGTCCCAGGTCCTGGCGCAGCGACACCCTTTCCCTGCCGACTTCCCTGCGCTACTGCAGCCTCTTGCCCCAGAGAGCCGCTGGACCCGCCACCCCCATGCTCGCAGTGTGCAGTGACATTCAAGCCTGAAACCCCACTCCGTGCCACCGCCTCCAGGCAGCGCCAGGATTGCTCAGTGCGCTTGCCTCCACCCCCTTTGCACGGCACCACGGTTCTACAGCTGAGGCCAGAGTGGCCCCAGGCTAGGAGACGCCACCAACCCCCAACCCCTAGGTGCTTTGCCTTCCGGACTATGTAAGGCCAAGAAGTAGTTTCCACGATTAGATATGAACCCAGTAGGGCTGGAGGAGAGCCTCTTGCCTCTCAACCCCTCCTGCCTTGCCCGGCGCACCCCTTTTCTCGCTCTGCGACCCTCGCAGCTCAGGAGCCCCCCCACCTCCCCACCCCCCACCCCGCCAGGTTTGCCAGCTTTTACAAGTCACTTATTGTCAGAAGGGAAAAGGGTGGGGAGGAGGGCGAGAGACATGGGGCTTAAATTATTTTTCCCCAGAAAGCAAGTGTGGCCTGGAGGGGGCATAACATGCCCTGGTTCCACTAGGTAAACTGAGTCACTAACTACACTTCAGTGTACTCCCTATTTATTTTATTGGTTTGTCACAAGAAACTAATTTTACTTATTTTTTTCATTTTCTGTAACATGATTTTTGTTACATGGTTGCACAGTTGAATGAATCTATTATTTCTTTGTTCTCCCAGAGAGAGATCATTGAAGCCGCATTCAGTTTTATTTTCACTATACTTTCCAACTAAATGCATCCCTCCTTTGTTTCTTTGTCTGTGATTACACAGACTTATTTCATCATTCGATGTTCATGTAGAGAGGGAGTTATAACATACAATGAACTGTTTTTTATTTCGTTGTCTTGTGCTGTGTGGGGGTCCAGGATTGCACATATGGGAATATGGTCACTTGAGTGACAAGGAATATAAGAGCCTTGGGAAGAAGAAAGAATTCTTTGCACTCAGTGGGCCCGTGACTGCAGGCTCCTGTGGGGAACAAGGCTCTGTTGCTCTGACTGCCAGGCCTTGGGCCATGAGGAAGGATTTTTGCAAAACTTGCAGTCACCCTGGCCCTGTAGCCTACAGCTGTGCACTTTTAAACACGTATCGCATACGGCCTGGGTTGTTGCCACCTTCACATGGTCCTTTTACAGCTTGCATTGCACACTCACAAACTTGTCCCAGTTGTTGTGACTGCCACTGCCCTCCTCTTTGCCAATCAGTCTCAAGTCTTCCCCTTCAAGATCTGTTGTTTGGGGCAAATTTTCTTTGGCTAAATCTCTTAGGTTAGTCCAGAGAGAAAAGATGTGTCTGTAGCCCCTGCCTGTCTCAGGCCTCCACCCTGACCCCAGGTCGTGTGTGTGTGTGTGGGGGGGGGGGGGCAGACAGACGGACAGACATCCCGGGCGCGTTTTACCTGCCAAACGCTGGGCTGATGAAAGCTGGGTGCCGGAACACAGCGGCTCCAAGGAAGGTGCTCAGGCCCAGCGGCGCCCCGCTGGGCGGCAGGCTGGCCGAGCCCGGAGGCGGAGGGAGGCTCGGGAAGGCAGCAGCGGCTGCTGCGGCAGCAGCTGTCCAGGCCGAGTCGAGCGCAGGGTGGTGCGGGGGGAAGGGGCTGGCATCCAGGTAGGGGCTGAGCGGGTGGGTGGCCGCCAGCGGCCCGGGGAAGGGCAGCCCTGGGGGGTGGGTCTGCGCCCCAGCCTTCTCCCGCTTGCGCCACTTTGCGCGGCGGTTCTGGAACCAGACCTGCGAGGTGGAGAGAACCCAGTTTGGTGGGCTCCGGGCCCTCTCTGTCCACTGCAGCTTGCACCCAGCTCGCCCCTCTGCGGCCTCGGGGTGTTCAAGGACACCTCTGGGGCCAAACGGGTTGTGAGAAGGAGCCTAAACCTAAAGCCAGCAGGAAAGACGGGCCACACAAACCCTTTCCAGTGGGCATTTCAACAAGCCTAGTTCTCAAGTTTTGGGAATGGTGATTGTGTTCAGAAATGGGGAATCCCAGGTTTAAATGTCTGCGCAGCCAGTTGCTTGATGTCTGTCTTTAGGCAGGCCACTTGAACCTCTCTTAGCCTTAGTTTTCTGATCTGTAAAATGGGGGTAGGAGAGCTGTGTTCCTAAGGCTGTTACAAGGAAGGAGTTCAATGAGACATGTGAAAGCTCACGTCCAGGGAGACAAGGCGTATCAGCTTTCTGCTGCGCATCAGCTAGGTTCGCCTACTTCAGGTTTACCCGAGAGCTGGCACAACCCCTGCTCTGTGTGGAAAGGGAATCGGGGAGGCAGTTCATTCATCTTTCCAAAAATGTTTATCGAACACCTGAACACCTAGAGTACTAGGTTGGGCTCTGGGGTTTGGGGAGAGCTGGAAGGGAAGCAATGCCTACGGTTATTCGGAACAAGCATACATTTCAGGGTCTGCTTTCCGTGAAGTGTCTACAGAGCACCCAGCCTGCCATCTGCAAGAGTTGTACCCAGGGCCCGGTTCTGCCCAGGCCTACGCTGCCTGCACACCCAGGTGTGCAGTAAACCTGGACAGGCAGCAGAGCGCAGGGAACCTGACTTTCCACACCTTCAGAGTTAACTGGTCCTTTATTTGGGGGGGGGGGAATAGGTTATTTAAATAAGATAGTTTGAGGTTTGGGGGAGGTTTTCAGCACAAGGGATCTTCCTAACTGTTAATAGAAAGCAGTTTTAGTAGAGACCTTTACCTGAAGTGTGGCAGCTACCACAGTCTAAAAATAAGTTCCAGGAGCTTGAAATTACTTTGATGTGACCTGTTCCTCACACCCACAACTGAGATATAGTCCTTCTCCCTTGAAGGTGTTAATATTTTTAGGGCTGCACACAAGTCTAAAAATTAAGAATGAACTTCAGGCTATACAGATTTATATTAAAATATAATGTAAATGATCCCAGAGGAGTATGTTATAAAAAATAATTTAAGACATCCGTGTCTTTCAAATATACACACTGGGGATTGTGGTTCCTAGCACTGGTATCTAAACTTGGTTTGACTTCTAGACAGCCGGCCAAGGCAAGAAAAATCCAGAGTCCAAATCATTCCATTACGTAAAATTCTGCTGAAAAGGGGCCCATCCGTAACATTCCACAGCCCTCAATAATCTATTTGTGAATTGCAGAAACAGTCTAGTGTGGAAATTCAGAGGCTTGAAAAGGTAAGACTAGATGGGACCAAACTGGGTGGGCAGCTTTTGTGTATCCAAATCTGTCTAGACGAGAATATCCGCCACTCTTCAGGGCAGAGAAAGGAGCCAGGGAGGGGGGCAGCGGGGTAGAATGCCCTCAAAGAACGTGGAAACCTTTTACAGACAGATCGGATCATCGTCTCCGGCTCAACTGCAATTATCAAGATGTCCTGCAATTCCTCATTATTGAATTAATACCTCTGAGGCCCCCCAAAGGTAAACGAAAGGACTCTAATAATTCATATTCACTTAATTACATCTTCTCCAGTGAATGGGGTGAGAGGAGAAAGGGAGGGGGCGCTCTCTTTCTTTTTAAAAGTTATTTAACTTTCCCACGACTCGTTCCCCTGAGCAGAAAATACGGAGTTGCTGTCACATCTCTGTTTGACAATGGAGAAATGTGTCAACAGAAAGGAGGGGACAGGCCTCATCATTAGCCCTCTAATGCAAGAAGCTGTTGTGTATTAAATGAGCCATATGGAATTTATTGTGCTTTATCAGCGCTTGATTTTGACTGTAAAGTGATTCACTCAGCTCCTGGCTCAGGGACATCTGTTTTCTGTTGGCCATCGAGCTGCCCAGTGTTGATCGTCTCTTTGGTTATGAGGCCTGGGTTCGGAAATGCACTCTGGTATGGGGCTGCAAACACCTTTAATAGCATTGCACTCAGTCCCTATTAGATCAATGTGGGCTCATTGCTATAAAAAATGGGAAATCAAATAGCATTAGCCATCTCCTTGTGTGGGCAGAGGGGAAATCAAACAGCATTTTGCCTTCAAATGGCCCTGTTTGTTCTAGCACTAAGTGGGCTTTTATGAAGCCCGATCAGAGACTTAATCACAGCCAAATACCTGCTTGGAGCTGAGCGGATTTGTGTAACAACCAAATCCATGCTCCATCCCATTATTTCAATCAGGAGAAGTCAGTCCAAGGATTGATTCCTACAGGGTCTGTGGACCTGGAGCTCTGAACTTCGGTCTCAAGGACCCTGAAATATTCCTTTTCTGATCCCAGACCCCTTCTGCAAGGCCCCCAAACCCAAGAAAGCTTCCCCTCCACCCTCCCAGGTCTTCATAATTTAGTATCTTGTTGTGTGTGAATGTTGCAGTCTCTTTTTCAGCTTCTGCTTCTCTTCATTTAATAAAGGGGGTCTCCACTGACCCCCAAATCCATCAATCCATCCCTCTCCCACTCTTCCCCCAGCCCGCCTCCCCGCCTCCCTCCACTTCCTCCCTTTCTTGGGAGCAGCTCACCTGGACTCGGGCCTCAGTCAAGTCCAGCCTCATGGCCAGCTCCTCCCTATAAGAAAGCAACAGAGATGGGGGGAGCGGGGGGGGGGCGGGGTGTCACTGCAGGTTCCAGCACCCCCTTATCAGCCTCCTTCCCCCTGCTGCCAGGCCTCCCCCATTTGGGCTTCCCCTGGCTGCCCGACCTCACCCCCAAACACGTGGGCATCGCCATGCCTTCAACACTAGAGTGCCTACTGTTTGATTGAAAATGTAAAAACACAGCCCACTGCCAGATAGAGAATGTTACATATTATATTGTATCATATTATATTCAAGAGTGACAGGGCAGCTTCTTGAGTCTGTAAGTCCACCAAACTGGGCACTCAGATTCCTTCTCACCCTCCCTTTAGCCAGTTAGGCGAGCAACACACGCGCACAAATACTCAGTGCTTATGTCCCGTTCCGTTATAATTGTAAATGGGAGAACTCAGTACTCAATTTTAAAGAATGTTTATTCCCCTTTGGTTTCTTCCTGCCTCCTCTAAAATTTTTTCTCTTCCCCCTTCTCTCTCTCTCTTTCTCTGTCCAACTCTGCCTTTCCCCTCCGCCGGCCCCCCTTCCTCCCACCCTCACCCTCTTAGGTCACACTCCCCATTACCCTCTGGAGATATGTTAAGCTTGTTAAGAGTTCAGTGGGGTAATTTTTCGATTAAACAAAATTCTGCGCACCTCCTGCTCCAGTGCCCGCTACAAACCCTGCCCATCTCAGGGGAAGTCAATTTAACTGAAACCCTAGCCCGTCATTGCAGTTATTACTGTGACAATTAAGGCAAATAGGAAACCATTAAGATGCAGTAAAACGGCTTACGACCTGTTTACCGAAAATATGAGCGCGCCCAGGGTAATTGGCCCGCGTCTAGCTGATACGAAAGAGCGAAAGAGCGGGGGCTACCCCAGCCTGGGACTCAGGTCTGCACTGCTGAGGGGCGCCCCCCCTTCCTCCGTCCACAAGAGAAACTTCAGGACCGGAGAAAGCCGGTTCCCTAAGCGCTGTGGGTCGCCCCCTGCTTCAGTGAGCACCAGCTTTAAAACCACTCCTGGCCAAGGAGCCAAGGAGCTCTAACTAACGCCTGGGTCTAAAGGAGGTGGGCATGGGGTGGTGATGAAAAGCTGCCCCTTTTCACCGGCCTTGTCCTCCTTGGAGAAGCTAAAACGGGGCAGACCCGCATGCCAACTGAAACCACATCATTTTCTTCGTTTGAAATATACATGTGTAATAAACGCCAAAGGCTAGTCCACTCCTTAGCTATTTGACAGCATACACTGATTTATATTGTATTTTCTTTTTAAATGATAATTAAGGGCCTGCAGGAGTAGAGGAGGGCCAAGTTTAGCCCCGGGGATGACCAAGTTTAGCGCCTTCGCCCAGCATACAATCCACTTTTTTTTTTTTTTTTTTCCTGGTTAGGAGAGAGTTTGGCGATTGATTGCTCGATCTACTGCACTTTAGAGCTGGCTCGGGCCTCCTGAGCCTTAAGCAGCAATTTCTACTTCGGTTTAAAGGGGCAGGCAGCTTTCTGCTTCCAAGATGCACATGAAAAGCTGCACACGTCTCATACGAAGGAGCTGCCTTAGCTTAACAAGCACCGCTCCAGACAGTCCCCCATTCTGTTCTCCTCTCCACTGGGGGAAGTCTGCCCTAACCCTGGCTCCTCGCCCGAACCGAGTCCGTGGCCTCAGGGTAGAAGAGGAAGGGCCCCCCGCGGGTGTGGCACCGCAGCCGCAGGTCGGATGAATAAATGATGCCCAGGGGCCCAGTACTCTCTCACAGGCACATCTTTCCAAATCTCTCTCCCTCTCTCTGTCGTGAACTCCAAGGGAAACGGAACCATGAGAAACACTCGGGCTGGCCACCCATCCAAAAAGAAAAATTATCCCAGCTGTTTCATCTACAGCTTGCCAGGCTCCCAGCAATCATGGCCCACCCCTGTAACCCGTGTACATTAAACGATCTCTGGGTTAATGTGACGGGGTTTAGAGGAAAGCAATGAGCCGGCAAGATTCTGGCTGGTGCCCCCAGGTGTACAGAAACCAAACACTGCCCAGTTCTGACTTCCTTCGGTTATTTCAGAACTCAAACCACGGAACTTGGACTTATGTTTTTAAAGGCCTTCTCTGCAGGCATGGGCTCCAGCTTCACTGCGGATAGGGTAACTGATATCCACCAGACTCCTGGGGCATCAGGCGGGGGTGGCGAGCGAGCGCCCCACACAATGGCCAAAAATAGCCCCTGCTTTGCTCTAGCCTCGAGGGCCGGCAGCGCCTCCTGCGCCTTGCCTGAGACCTGGCTAGGACCTCTGAGCCCGGTGGGGTGCTCGCCTCTCCGAGGTGGCGCGTTCGGGCGCCCTTTGGAGAGGTTTTCTTTTTCTAACTAAAACTGGTACATTGGGGGAAAAATTAAACTGGATAGACTTTGGGAAGAAAAGAAATCATTGCAGTCTGAACTTTTAAGTCCAGTATAGGGGTGGGGGAAAGAAAGCGGGTAGTTCCTGGTGAGCAGGGGTGGGTGCGTGCGGAGGGCGCACCTGGGGTCGAGTCCAAGCACGAAGTTCCGACCAGCCGAGCCCGGGGCCCCTTCCCTCCCGCTTTCCTTCTCTGGGTCCCGCTGTCGCCCCCCAGCCGTCGGCTCAGGCCCACGCCGCCAGCGCGTGTGCGTACCTGGTGAAGACATCAGGGTAGTGCGTCTTCTGGAAGGCCCGCTCCAGTTCCTCCAGCTGGTAGCTGGTGAACGTGGTGCGGTAGCGCCGCTGTTTGCGCTTCAGCAGCCCCTCCTCCGAGTCGCTGCCGGCAGACAGGCACACGCTGTCCTCGCCGTCCTTGCCCTCAGTGTCCTCTGGGTGCAGCAACAGCTCCTCCTTGGGCGACAGCTCCCCGCCCTCGGTGGCCACGGTGGCAGCGGCAGCGGCGGCCACTGCGCCGGTGGCGGCCACGGCGCAGCGCCGGGGCTCCTTGAGCAGCGCGCGGGAGTTGTCTTCCAGCAGCTCCTCCTCGTCGTCCTCCAGCAGCTCCTCTTCCTCGTCCTCGTCCTCCTCGTCCTCCAGCAGCTCCTCTTCGTCCTCCTCGGCTCCCGCGCCACCACCCGCAGCCTGGGCGCCACCGGGGCCGCTGGCCGCCCCGAGAAGCTCCTCGGGGTGCGCGGCGCCCCCTGGGGCGCCCAGCTCTTCCAGCGCGGGCGGTGGCGGCACGAAGGGCGCCCCATTCTCACGGTACGACTTGCTGCGGCTGATGCTCACCTGAGGCGCCTGGCTTATCTTGAGCGTGTCCCAGGCCGCGGCGGCGGCAGCGGCGGCGGCCACGGCGGCCCCCGCGCCGTCCGGCCGCTCCCCGGGCCGCGCGGTTGGCTGCGGCGGCGGAGGGGCCTCCCCCCGCGGACCCGCGGTGGCCGCTGCTGCCGCCGCCGCCGCTGCCGCGGCAGCCGCGGCGCCCTGGAGGAGGCGGCCCCCTCCCGGGCCGTACAGGCGCCGCAGCTTGGGCGGCAGGTGCAGCTCGGCCTCGAATGGGGCGCTGCTGCCCTTGGGGGAGCCTGCGGGCAAGGGAGAGCGGTCAGCTCGCCGGCGGCCGGGCGTCCCGGGCAGAGGCGCTGCGGGCCGGCCCAGCACCGCTCCTTAGGCGCCTGGAGCCCCGCGCCACCAGACCTCCTCTGCCCCTTCACCTTCTTTCCCACTTGCCTTGCTTTCTCTTTTTTCTTTTTCTTTGCATCTTTCTTTTCCCCTTTCGTTTCCTTTTTCCCTTCTCTCTCCTCTGTTCCTCCCTTCTTTCCTTCACCTCCTCTGCTCTTCCCTTTATTTCTTTTCTTCCATTTTTCTTTCCTTTTCTATTTTTCTCTCACAGTTGCTCCTTTGCTCCGTTTCTTTCCTCACCTTTCTCTTCTCACCTTCCCTTCTTTTTTCTTTTGGTGTGCTCCCTCCCTCCACCCCGTCTCTTTCTCCCTTCATTTCTTTTTCTTTCCCCTTGTCCTCTTTCTCACTCCCCCCTTCCCATTTCAGGGCAGGAATAATCTGAAAACATTAAACAACTTACAAAAAATGACCGCCCCCCCCCTCGAAAACTTTGTGCACAACCTCTGTTAGCTGCTTCTCTAGAGGGGCGCTGGCCTGCGGGCGACCCCGGGGCAGCGACGGAGAATGGGTAGCGCAGTGGCCCTGAGCGCGGGCCGGGCCCTAAGAGCCAGTAACCTGAGGGGGGTGGGGGCTCCTTGTCCAGAAAGGCAAAGAAAAAACGTCCCGGTGAAAATGGACTCGGGAGGGCCTGAGTGGGGGCGGAGGGGGGTGCAGCTGGCACAGGCTGCTTCTTCCCTTCGAGGAAGTGCCTGACACAGGTGCCACTGCAGGCTAAAAAAAGAAAAGGAAAAAGTCAGTTTTATTTTAAATGGCCCCTTCTCCGCCGTCCGCTCCTGTCTTCCAAGTGGCTCCGCGGCCGGACCGCTGGTTTTCTGGTTTTAAAGAAATCAAGAATTCTTTCCCTGCGACACCTCTGCAGCCAGCTCAAGGCGAAACTTGAGCGTTAACAGGTTTGGAGCAAAGCGACAGTTGTTACGGAATTTTTAATTTTAGAAAAAAAAAGCGCAACCTTTTAAACATCTCAATTCTATTTTTAAAAATAACATAGCAGAGAAAAAAATAGCATCTAGAAGCCGCACATTGCATACATTTTAAATACAATAGTAGCATTTGAGGAATCCCAGGGAAATGTTTTTGCAAAGGTTGGGTTTAAAAGATACAACTAATATGCAATTAAAAAAAAAGCAAAACAGCATTGAAAGAAAGCTTCCAGAGAGGAAAGGCCAAGGCTCACAGATTTTGGGGTGCTTGTCTTCACCAAGTTATTACAAGGGTCCACCCGGCACCTACTGTTTCTGACCTGTCACCCCTCTTCTGAGCACCCCCAGAGCCACCAAAGGGGGCACTTAAACGATCCAAAGAGCAAAACCAAGAACCTAAAGGCCCTCGAAGCAAAGCTTGGCCTCTGCTTGTTTTGGGAAGCAGAGAGGGAGGGAGAGACAGCCTCTGGAGCGATGGTTATCGCCCTTGGAGTCAGCAGGCCTCGGAGCTGTTCCCTGTGTTTCCTAACTCAGGGTCCTGGCCCTCAGCCCTATAACAGTACGAACAGTGCCCGGAGCCCTTTGCAGGTTCCTGGAGGGCGCAGCCTTACCTTGCACGGCCTTTTCCTGGTCGGCGCGGCCGGCCAGCGGGGCGGGCAAGCTCTGCGCGGCTCCCAGCAGTCGCATTTTGCACGGGCTCCTCCGGCCCAGGATGCTGTCGATGCAGTAGGAGGAGAGCAAAGTTGGAGATTTACTTTTGCACTCGGGCCGCTCCGAGCAGCCCTCCTCCTGGTACTGATTGCTCATGGCTGGGGCTCTTTTCCTGGGTGCAGAGAGCGGGCCGCTGGCTGTCTCTCCTGGCGGGGGGGATGGATAGGTGTGTGTTGGGGGCTAGGGTAGATGGCTGGTTATGAGGAATATTATTGCGATCTCTGTGTCTCTCTGCCTCCTTCGGTTGTTGGCTGCAGGCTGCTGTCCTGCCCGCGGCCAGAGCTCGCCCTCACCGCGCTCAGGACAGGCAGTAACAAGTGTAGTGAGCGGTGGGAGCGGAGCTCTGGAGTCTCTCTTCTCCACGTGCTGAGAGGCGCCCTGTGATTGGCTCTCGCCAGGGGCTGGGGCTGTGCCGGCCTGGGGGCTGAGCGCAAAGCCCGGACTGGATTCCGGAAAGGCCGGCGGCTGGGCGGGGCTGGGCGGGGAAACTGGGCGCTAATACGAGTCAATTTTCTTTTTCTTTTTTGTTTTTAACTAACAACTTTATAAGTTTTCCATCCTCTTCTCGCAGCTTCTTGCATCTTCTCCTTTAACTCGTTAGGGCTTGCCCAAAGCTCTAGCTTATTCGGGTGTCAGGCCTGTGGGTGCTACTTGGGCGACGCGCGCCCCTGTTACCCACCGGAGGCCCTCGCTCCCTGGAAGCGAGGCCCTGAGACTCGCGTTTAAATGGACTTGGCACTTCTCAAAGCCATATTACGCTCCCGGGACAGCGCCTGGGCCTCAGGGGCGCGCAGACGCCATTCTCCTTAGGCTGGACAGGACCTGTGGGGTGCCAGGGTGACCGCCCCGCGCAAACACCTGCCGTTGGGGCGTTAAGTGTTCTCTTCTGTCTTCACCCTGAACCCGGACGTTGTTCTCTTCTTAGTGTCTCTGAGCCTTTCTTATCTCTAACTCGGGATGAAGTCCCTTTAAAGACAAAGCTCCTCCAAAGGCGCCAGGCCTTACCTACAGGACGGAAAGGGACAGGTGAGTGGCAGCTGCGAGGACGAGCGGCTCGCTGGGGCAGGTTTGGGAGTCTCCCTCCTCTCCTCGGACTCTCCCGCCGCCAGCCCCAAGTTCTCCTGGGTAGTTAGGCCGACGCCCCGAGACTGGATGTGCTCAAATCGCGCGCGGGGAGCGGATCCTGCGGGGACCCGAGCGCCCCAGGAGGGGCTGGAACCCAGGGGCATTTCAACCAAATGTAAGCGCCTAAAACCCTGAATTCTTTCGGCGTGGCTCCCACAGGCCAAGGTGACAGAGTAAGCCTGGGCGCGTTTCTTCCCAAGCAGCTTCCTGCGCGTCCAGCGCTGAGAACCAAGACTCAACTGGGATCGAATTTGGGCCAAGCCCCGGGGAGGCGCTGGCACGGACGTCCTCTTGGCCTGGGTGCACAGCCCACGGGACAGCCCGGGGCCCTGACGCTGGCGGGGTGGGGGCGAGGGTGGTGGGTGGGAGAGGGGCCGGGGAGGGGGACTCCACGCCGGGTTTTCCTCTTTCAACTCCTCCAATGTGTCCAAGAGAAAAGCGTTTTACAAAGGATTATACTTGAATCACTTTCATATGATATTTTAAAATACAAGGATGCATAACTGGGATTTTTTTCAGCCATAAACATCTGCCCAACTCTTGGATGCTGGTGGGTGGGTGGCAGAGAGAGCGGGCTGGCAGGAGCATTCCAGACACTATTTGAGGCGGAGGAAGCATTGGGAACAGGCACATTAATAGTGTAAATACTAATGCTGATATTACTCCTACTATTAAAGGCTAGCAGAAGAGGATGTCTCTCTCTGTCCCTCTCTGTCTCTCTTTGGTTCTTAGTTTGATTTGAATCAGTTTTTCCCACACTTGGATGATGGAGATGGGGGACAGAGGAGAATCTCAGCTATCTCTGACATTTGCTTTTCTTTTAAGCTCTGCAGCCCCACGGCATCTGGAATCTTCTGCCTTTCCTGCATTCTTTCTTCTCCATCCTCACAGACAGTTTGGTGTTTCTACACTGTCCCGTTCAGCTTTAAACTGACCGTCTGCGCGTTGATTCCCTCCCCCTACCCCCAGGGGACCGGAGAGCCCACTCTGGGCGGTGTGGGTCTCAGCAGAGCCGATGGGCGTGAAGACGCACAGTTTCCGCAGCCACCAGCCGCGGACCCTCGCTAGCCTCCCTGTGCTGGTCGTTTCGAAAAAGACAGAGGCACTTTTCCCTCCCAGGCGGGCCCGGCGTCGGAAATCCACAAGACCCGGCTGCCGGGTGGCTCTGTGACTTCAGAGACGGCTCTGCACACTCAAGGAGTGGGCTGAAAACAAGTCCAAAAAAGATCCTTTAATATAAAAGAGAGACACAAAATGCACAGATCATTTCTGTGAACCTAATGGATTTTCAGCTCTCCGTCCCCCTCTCTCCTGCGGCTGTTTTCCTTTTTTCTTTTTTCTTTCTTTCTTTTTTTTTTTTTTAAGAAGTCGGACTTTCTGCTGGGGTATTCTAATTTTAATTATCCACTGTAAAAGGGGAGATTAACATAGAAATTCTGATTCTAACTTAATGACCTCTGGAATTTAAAATCTAATTCTAGTAATGGAATATTATGTGTTTCTTTGGGAAAACGGTGTGAAAACACTAGCTTTGTTGTTGTTGTTTATTTTTGGTGTTTTCTAATCAATATTCCCAAGTGAGGACGCTATTGGGAAGGCACGGTCCATTCGTCCATTCACTTCCAGGACAAGGGCCTGACCCAGCTCACTCTCCAGCCAGCAGTCCTGAAATTATCTTAATCACAATTAACTACTCAACTTCAAAATCCACAATTGACTCTTGCTATTCCCTACAGGTTAAATTTAAAAACACAGAAAACTTTTCTAACATACCCACAGGGAGACAGAATCTGCTGGTGTCTCCATAGTGTCTAAATCAGAAAATGGGTTTAAGATGTATGTGTGTTATATGTTGTTTTATAAAACAAATGATGCCTCTAATATTTGGGAAGAGTTTAATTGATTTATTGAGTTAAGTAGGCATTTAAGAATTGGGCTATAAGACTGTGTATAAAATAACTTTTAGTTTATCCAATTTAATAGTTATTCCAAAGCAAAATGACATTTCACTTTCTTTTCACACTTTGCTCACTTTCTTTTAACCACTAAACAGAAGTAATTTTATATTGTGGTGCTGTTATTCATGTGTGTCCTTGGTTATGCACGACTCCTGGCTCCTCTAATCTTTGGGGTTTGTAACTGTTGGTTTTCTTTTCCTGAGCTGCCTGGAAAACAATGGTTGGTAGTTCATCTGCTTTAAAATCAATCACTAAAATAAAAATGACAATTATGGTCGGAAGTGAGGGTCAGACATGTTTTAAAACTGTTGTTTATGGCAAAAAATGAGGCTTGTCCTCAGGATTGGAAATAATAATTACCTAGAAGAGGCAAATGGAAGAAACCCTTTTCTTTTCTGTGGTGAGAGCTAATTCTGCATTGTAGTTTCAAAATTGTATTTGCAAGAAATACTGTATGAGGGGGTGGTAATTAGATGTCATTATAAGGGAAAAAATGTTTGGACCAGAGTTAACCTTGCACAATTTTCCTTTGAGATGCTTTAATTTATTGTGTAATATACACAGGTAAATAAAGCTGTCATGGGTTTCTAGCCACGCCGGACGGTTCAAGTCCTCTTAAATTGTGTTCGACCTCTTCAGAACATGTATTTAAACAATAGAATTAAACTTCATTGGAGTCTGGTGACCAATTTGGAAACCATTGGAAAGAAAGACAATAAGTCCTGATTACACGCAAGTACTCTCTGTGATGTGATAGTCCCTTTGCCAAGTCTTTTTGCTGTTTTATTTATTTATTTTTTTAAACAAACTTTCATTCATTTATGGTCTTCCGCAACCTGCTAATTTAACACTGGAGCGTGTTACTGCAGTGTTAGAAGGAGAGGAAGAGGGAGAGAAAACAACAATACTGCAATGATCCAAATGATACAGTAGAATTATAGCAATTATAGTTCTACTTGTGGAAGAAAACCTTGCTGAGATCAGGCAAACAAACCGAAGCCTTGTGAGGATAACAAGCGCCCGGATTGACAGCCAGTGCTGGGAAGAAGCAGAGGCACAAACAGAAATATTCGCCTCCCTCCATCTCCCTTAACTCCAACCAGTCAAGGTTAACCTCCTCACATGCTGCCTCCAGTCTTAGCCAGGTCAGGGTATGCATTTTGTTCCCACATCGAGGTCTGTCCTCCTGGAAGTCTGGTACTGGGAGGAAATGTGGCCTCATCCGCTGGTCTCACACTCGCCCCTCGCCTTCTCTGCCCCCCCTTACCCTCCGCCCCCACCCCTGCCTCAGTTCTCCCCACGGCTGCTGCGATCTGTCTGTGGACCGTGTTTGTCTGTTGACGTGTTTTCAAAGGAGCAGTCTGTGGAAAGTCCAAAGGGACTGATAACTTGGATTTCCAGGGACGATTCCTTGCAGATGCTAATCCTTCCTTCTTCGCGGTGTCGATCGCCTGAGCCGTGGGTTCCACCATCAGGGCTCGGCTGGGAGAGGTTTGTTGGGAAGCGACGCTTTGGAAGCGTCCCGAGGACAACGGCCGAGCCCTCAAGGTATGGACATGCGAGGGTGACTATTACGTTGGGACAACTTCCCTTATCTGCAAACTGCCACTTTCAATACCCGTCGGTAGCCAGGAAAGGGGGTGGGGGAGCGAGAACTGGAGAGGAAACAGACCCCCACATCCCTCCATGCGGCCGACCGAGGAATCTTCAAGCCTTGCTGCCTGCACAAAGCCTGGCAGCGAGGTCAGGTCGCAGCCTCACGTCTGCCCTGGGCAGCGGTGAAGGGCTCCTCCCACCGGCGAGGAGCAAGCGGTCGGCTCTCACCCGGAGCCGGAGGGAGCCTCCACCTCCTGCCACGCCCACCCCCAGGTCTCCAGCTCCCCCGGGGAAACTTCTTTGCTCCCTGACATCACCACGACCTGGGTGCTCCTCTCCAACGCCGTTTGGCGGGAGCTCGGGTGCGTCCAGGGTCGAGGGCTCCCCCGTGCAGCTGCTCCTCTGTAGAGGCTGCTCCCGGCGACCCCGAACGTGGCGAGGGGCACGGCTTGCAGCTCGGGTCAGAAGCAGCGAGCGCCCCAACGCCGGTGTCAGTGCAGAGGCCTTGCGGACCCCGGCGGCCAGCGTCCCAGCAGCCGAGCCCCCTCTCGGGCTGGGCTCGGCGCCACGGCCAGAGCGCGCCCCCTAGCGGGAGCTCGGGGTATGCCGGGCCCTCCCGCAGCAGCCTCTGGGACTCTAGTTGGCAAATCCCAGGGATCCGGCAGGAATGAATGGGGGAAGAAAACAAAAGCCTTGGAAACATTTCCAAGTGTGCAATAAAAGACCCATCTGTACCTTTCTTCTCCAGCGCGTTCGTGGGTAATGTCCCCCCGTGTGCGCGCGAGAGGAGATAATTGCTGGGTGAATTCTTGCTGGCAAACCTCAGGAAACTGGCCGGAGAAGTGGGATAATTGGGGCTGGGGCGAAGGCAAGCATGCCGTGTCTGAATCCTGGGTCCGGGGCGTTCGTGGGGGCCTGGCCGCCCGCGCCCTCAGTCCCAGTGAGGGGTCATCTCAAGGGCGCTCCCTTCAACCTCCAACCCCGATTCTAGCACTCTCCGCTCCTCCCGAATCACCTTCGCCCTCTTGGTCTGGCCAGAAATGAAGAGAAACGCGAGGTTTTTGTCCCCCACCTCCCTCTGACTTGTTCAACCTGCAAAGGATGAGTTTTCTGGAAGCTCTTAGGACTAGTGAAAAGTTACTGATGATGCCTTTATAAAGATGAAAATTTCCCATTTTGAACCCTTAACTTGATATTTCTTTTGCTCCGAGTGTGTTCATCCTAAACTCACCCATCAGAAAACACCAGTCGTCCGTCTCACGACCTGGAGTGTTTGCCATCCCATATCCTCAGCCCTGCAGAATTTTAAAGTCACACTGAGGCCACCAAAACATTGACTAGGTAAGGCCTAGAAAGAAAGAGTTGAAAAATAGGAGCGATAGCTCTTTAGAGCCTCTTATTTTGAGATGTGTTTCGCTAATTGGGAAGCTGAACACAGGCTTTCCCTGCCCATCAAAGGCTGGTATTTCAGTGGGGGGAGCAGATGGAAGGGGTCCTGTGGGAAGGGAGGCGTGGGTGTCCGGTTTCATTAAGAGTTGCATTGTGTTGAAGGGAGGAGGGATGGTGCAGAGTTTGAAGAGCGCTCTGTTCCTTTCCTTCATCACAAAATAACCTGCAAGGAAAAAAAAAAAGCCCCTCGAGAAGCCAGAGCCAGCTCTGGAATAGTACCATAGTACTGCTGGAACAGTACCATAGTAGCGCTGGAACAGCACCATAGAACCACTGGAATAGTACCATAGTACCGCTGGAATAGTACCATAGAACCCATAGCACCGCTGGAATAGTACCATAGCACCACTGGAATAGTACCATAGCACCACTGGAATAGTACCATAGCACTGCTGGAACAGTGCCACAGTACCACTAGAATAGTACCATAGCACTGCTGGAACAGTACCACAGTACCGCTGGAATAGTACCATAGAACCCATAGCACCGCTGGAATAGTACCATAGAACTGCTGGAATAGTACCATAGCACCGCTGGAATAGTACCATAGCACCACTGGAACAGCACCATAGGACTGCTGGAACAGTGCCACAGTACCGCTAGAACAGTACCATAGCACCGCTGGAACAGCACCATAGCACCGCTGGAACAGCACCATAGCACCACTGGAACAGTACCATAGCACCGCTGAAACAGCACCATAGCACCGCTGGAACAGCACCATAGCACCGCTGGAACAGCACCATAGCACCACTGGAACAGTACCATAGCACCGCTGGAACAGCACCATAGCACCGCTGGAATAGTACGATAGCACCGCTGGAACAGTACCATAGCACCGCTGGAACAGCACCATAGCACCGCTGGAACAGCACCATAGCACCGCTGGAACAGCACCATAGCACCGCTGGAACAGCGCCACAGTACCGCTGAAACAGCACCATAGCACCGCTGGAATAGTACCATAGAACCGCTGGAACAGCACCATAGCACCGCTGGAACAGCACCATAGCACCGCTGGAATAGTACCATAGAACCGCTGGAACAGCGCCACAGTACCGCTGGAACAGCACACAGTACCGCTGGAACAGTACCACAGTACCGCTGGAACAGCACCATAGCACCGCGGTGCCTCTGCAATAGAGAGCCAATTTCCTGCCGCAAATCACTTACCCGATCAGAAAACACAAATAGCTGAGCAGAAAGGGGGAAAATAGAGGAGGGCGAGGAAGAAAGGCCCCGGAATAAAAATAACTGCGCCGAAAGGCTTGCATTCCCCGCGCTGACAGACGTCCCCTCCAAGTCTGCTGCCGCTTCGTGTCCCGCCCACAGGCCCCCTCTGTGCCCGACTTCGCAGCCGCCCCGGGTGCGTTTCGAGGACAGCCAGCGTGTTGGGGGGAAGGGGGGCGGCCCCAAGGCTGCGAGGAGGGCGACGTGGGGGAGTATCCGGACCCTCCCGGCCTAGGCGGACCCGGAGCCGCGGCAGGGCCATCCGCAGGGCGCAGCCTCGGTCTCCCCGTCGGGGAAGCGCAGGGAGCCCTGCGGCGGCCGCTTGGACGGCCCAAGTCTTGTTGACTCCTGGGAGTCGGAGTCGGGAAAGCTGGCCCAAGACGACATGTCCGGTTGACCCTGATGGCGCCCTTGAATGGGAAGGTGCGACGGCAGGTCCGCGCTGAGAGCGGGACCAGAGCGCCCACGAGAGGGCGCGGGCCGGGAGTGGCCCGCGGGGCACCGACCAGCCCCGAGAACGCCCGTGGGAGCAGGCGCAGGGGAGGTCCAGGCCGACACGGTGGCCGGAGGCGAGCAGACCGCCTGCTCAGCTGCAAACACCCGGTCCGGAGCCTTGGCAGTTTTCCTTCGGCCTTGACAGGGGAAGGTCCCGAACAGATTCTTTTTTTTTTTTAAATAAATAAATTTTTATTTAAATGGAGTGACATCAATAAATCAGGGTACATATATTCAAAGAAAACATTTCCAGGTTCTTTTGTCATTTAGTTCTGTTGCATATCCATCCCCCAAAGAGAGATCGTCCTCCTTCACCCTCTATCCAGTTTTCTTTGTACCCCTCCCCCTCCCCCCCCCCCCTCCGAACAGATTCTTTTGAATGGGAGATCGTAGATCTCTCACCATCGCCCGACATTTTGTGCCAAGTGCCTCTGAACATCACTTTCCTTGCCCGCACATTAAACTTTGGGAGTCTTAGCACAGCACCCTTCCCAGGGAGCAGCTTAATACAGTTTCTCCGGAGCGGAGAATTGTGTTATGGCCGGGCCAGTATAGAAGGTATTTTATTTGGCCAAATGGCGATTGATTCTTCATTCTCACGGGAGTGGACACTGATTACTCTTCCCCCTTTAGCCCGTATTTATCTTGGCCTCATTCTTTTTCCTCAATTCCCCCCTCCCCTTTCAATGCTGTTGGGGCCATTCCATTGTTTATTACTCGCCCAGTTTAAGGCTTGCAAAAGACTAGGGAGAAATGAGAACCAATGTATTTTGCTCAGAGAATCCTAAAATGGCTGGAGGGAAAGGCTATTGAAAGCCACAGTTCAAATGATATTTAGACCCAGGAGTATTTTTCCTTATTTCTTTTCATGGATAAGCAGGTTGACATTCTCTATCACTGTGTGTTTCTCCCTAATAAATAGCTCCAAGACTATAATCGAACAGGTGTAAAATTTCCCTGTCCTTGGAAACGAACAGACCACCAATACTACCTTTTAAATAGTACAGATAGAAAGCTCTGTTGTTGACAGTCTTCTACACCAGAGGCTCAGTTCCAAGCTTTCTTCCTTTCAAATGCAGGCCTGGTTTGGGGGTAGGGTGAAGTGTACCCCACACAAAGAGTTGTAAACTAAAATTGGCTGATTTGAATTCTGGGGCCCAGGCGAAAATATCCAAAAAGGGCTTTTAACTCTCTGCCAACTGCAAAAGGGACTGATCATCAAAGAAAATGCTTGTCTGTCTTTTCACCCACTTCCCTTTATCTCCTCCAAAAATATGACCTACTTATATTAGATCTCACAGGATGGGGGGGGGGGGGGGTGAAAGGAGAGAGAAGAAAGCTGTTCAGATGTGCGTTTTTCTGCAGGTGCCCCTTGCACTGGGTGTATGTGGAGTCCTGTTTTCTTCTCGGACGGGCCTTGTTTCCTTGTGTCCATTTTCATGGTTTCAGTTTCGTGGCAGGCACACAACGCCCCCACCTCCCCAGGACCCTATCCGGCAGGGCTGGCTCCAGCTGCTGGAAGCACAGAACTGTCTCAGCCAGAAACATTTTGTCAGAGACAGGAAGGGGGCTGGCGCAGAAAATCCTGCCCACCCATCTCAACATGGACCCGCTCTTACCTGTTCTTCCCAACCTTCCTTTTTTCTCCTTCGGCTTTTGGGTTGAAACCTTTTGATATTATTTATATAAAGGAAATGACATTAGAGTCAACTTTTATTGCAGTATACTAAAGGGAGATTGAACTATCTCTTTGAGAATTGTGACATTCCAATGAGAGCTATATTAAGTTGCTTAAAAACCTGTTGAAGGCATCATCGGTATTGTCTGTAGTGGTAAGTGAAACAAAGGATCTCACAGCATGCCGCGTTTAATACTAAATATGTTCATATTTAAGACTTTCAGCTATTAAATGGAGAAGAGAAAGGGAGGTGGGGAAATAGTAACCAAAAGGGACAGAGTAAAAGACAGAAGCTGCTTTAATTGGGGACAATCCTGAGACTCAGATCAGGTGTGCATTGCGCACTTGCTATAGGCCATTGTCCAAAGTACTTTGCACACTGGTTGATCGATTCTCCTGATAACCCTACAAAGATGGTTTTACTATAACCCTTCTTTTACAGATGAGGACAATGAGGCACAGAAAGAGTAACTCACTGACGCTGCTTTTCCCGGGATTTGCCTAGTTTTCACACTGGAAGACCTCGGTCCCAGCAATCCTTCAGCCCTGGGCAGACCGGGATGCTTGGTCCCTGTGGGCACAGGAGGCAGTAATTGTCCAAGGCCACAGCGCTGGGGCTAGGATTTGAACCCAGGCAGTCTGATTCAAGTCAGCCACCTCCTACCTCTGTAAATCTTGCCCATTTCACAGACGAGTAAACTTAAGGGTCAGAGAGAGATCACCGGACTCGTCCACAGCCACATAGCTTGCTGGTAGCAGGCGGGACAGTACAATTTGGGGCTTGCAAATCATGCCTCCTCTCTGCTCTTGGCTTACGTCTATGAAGAGAGCTTTTGTAGAAATTAAGGTGGCTTTTAAAAATCTCAAAGAGAGAATTAAGAAGAAAAAGTATAGCAATCAAGAAAATGATGTACATTATATTCAGATATATACATTCATCATCATTACCTGGCAGATTAGAACACAGAGGAAAAGGAGGTCACCCATATTGTAAACACAATTTATAATGAAAGACAATTTTAAAATTGCAATAAGCACACAAAGAAAATAATTATATGGAACATGCAGCCATTAGGCAGGGAACATTTTAACTCCCTAAAGCATTTGGTGTATTGTTCGGATACCATAATTGTTCAATCAAGATGATCATTGTTCAGGCTCATCCCACCCCGAAAACTGGCAGTCTCCTGCGGTGTGTTCAGTGTTTCCAAACAGCTTCTCCTGGGCCTTTGGACAAAACTTCGAGAACTCATTCTATTCTCTGCATATAGTTTGTAAGCAAGTCGTGGAGCTGGGCATTGGCCAGGAAAGAACTCTCTCTCTGTGTGTTTTTTTTTTTCTCTCTCAACATAGCTCATACTAAAAATGCAGCTTGACATCAATAAAAATAATCACTATTTGATGCATTTCTTATAATTATAGGTCATCACTCAGTGAGGCTTCGCGGTCAGTGAAGTTGTGATTTGGCTGCCTCGCACTGCTGCAGGGGACAGCGAGGCCCGGTGCTTCTCCCGGAGCTCTGGCGCACATCCTGAGTGCCATACGCCTGTACACAACTTCAGGGAAGAAAACATTTTGGAAATGAAGAGCAAACTGTGAGGGGGAGAAGGAAAACTGTAAACAGCAAATGTGCTAAAGAGTGGAGACTTATGCAGAGCTAAAAGAGGGCAGGTGGAGTGTGTTCTCAGTTTTTTCAACATGAAGAAAAACATTGGGCCCACTCCATTCTGGTTCTGCGGAGCTACAATGTGTCTTTGTGATTGTAGTTGTTTTAGTTAACACAAGCACCTGGGGCAATGTGGGGATCCGGGCTTGAAGAGCCAAAGGAGTCTGAGAAAAAAAGGTGAACAGCTGTGCTTCTTGTCAGATGCAAAACCTTCATCGTGGTTTAACCATTCCCCTCTATTGGACATTTGTGTTATTGTAATTGTTTCGCTATTATAACGAAAACCTCTGTGCACCTAACCTATTCTTTTGTCTTAGTAGTTCCTTTACCTAATTTCCCGAGAGTGGAATTACTGATAAAAGTGTGAACATTTTAATGTCTCTTTTGCAATATTGCCCCAAATTTCTCTAACTGGTAGAACCAATTTATATCCCCACTAGCAATATATGTGTGTATCTATTTTACCACAACCTGGCCAGCATTATGTGTACTAACTGCCCCCCCCCCCTCAATTTGGTTATAGTGAAATAGCTATATACTTGAGTCTAGTTCTCCTGACTCTAAGCTCAGGAACTCCCCACTCACCCCAGCAGTTTTATCTTTTGCCCTTCTGAGAGGCCTGAACTGACTACCAGTAAGATGACGAGGATAAGTGAGGAAGACGGTAACCCTCCGGCAGTTCACAGCCGCCATACTCGGGAAGGTTTCTGAGGACATCTGTGGCCGATGTGCAGTGTGTACGGTCTTAGGTTCTGAAATCAGCAATACGTAGCTTGAACCCCAGTCTTTCTGTTTCCCAGCTGTGGCCTTGGGCAATCCAACTAATCTAAGCTTGGTTTCCTCACCTGAAAAGCGGGAATGACAAAAGTACCCATATTGCATGACATCAGTGATCCACTATAGATGCTCCAGAAAAGCTAGCTTGTTTTGTGAGATATGTGAGTACTGAAATGTACATTGTTCTACATGGTTTTGAAGATTCATATACTCATTTTTAGGGAATATTGACTTGAGACTGGAATTGGTCCATTAAAAGGTATGTACAGTTTAAGTTTTATCGATATTAACAAAAATGCCCTTTAAAAAGATCATTCCACTTTATACTCCTACAAACAACATTGATGACACTGGGTATATCCACTCTTGTAAAATACAGTTGCTGTGATGAACAAAACCTAACAGCTGTCATTGTTTTTATGTGCATTTCTTATTACTCATAAGCTCAAGCAGTTTTTTTTCACGTGTCAATATGGCAATTGTAATTTCTCTCTTATGAATTGCTTGTTAACATTGCGCACAAATTACTTGCGGTTAGTGTTTTAAAAGTTTACTAGGGCTTTGTGAAGAGCTGGCATGAGGATTACTGTGCGTTTATCATTAGTCTTACTCTGATTTCCTTCAGACTCTATGTATATAATGGCCAGTGTTTCTTTTCATGAGTTGTATATAGCAATGACCCTCTCTTAGTTTATTAGATGGCTTGTCTTGAAAGGACAAGAGACAAAGACTGCTAATTGCCTCCAAATATCCATTCTCTGGGTTGTAGATTGATGAGGCCTGCAAATTGTCACTGCCCTCAGAGAGAAGGGAGGTTTATTTCTCCTCCTCTTGAATTTGGACTGGCCACGTGACTGCTTTGATTAGTAGAAAGTAGTGAAGCGACACTATGCCTAAGCTTTGGCAAGGCCTAGAAGCTTCTGCTTGCTGCTTTGGCCACCCCGCTGGGGAGAGCTCATACGGAGAGGAGAGGCTGTGAAATCATAGTGAAAAGGAGACCGGCCGAAGCATCCCAGCATCTAGTAGCTGCAATTGTGGGAGACCCCAGGTGAGGCTAGCAGAAGTGCCCAGCTGAGCCCATACAACCCGCAGGCCCATGAGAGATAACAGAGTGGCCATTGTTATTTATTTTTCGTTTGTTGTTATTTTAAGTCACTACATTTTAGGGTGCTTCATTAGGGAGCAATAGATAACCAAAGCATTCCCTATGTCCTTTAGAAACTGAACCCTGGTGTTTACCTGGACACATTGTAGTGCAGCTGAAGGCCCATAATTATTTTTTTTAATTTATTTATTCATTTTAGAGAGGAGAGAGGGAGAGAGGGAAAGAGAGAGGAGAGAGAGAGAGAGGAGCTGGAAGCATCGACTCCAATATGTGCCTTGACCAGGCAAGCCCAGGGTTTCGAACCGGCGACCTCAGCATTTCCAGGTTGACGCTTTATCCACTGCGCCACCACAGGTCAGGCATAAAGCCCATAATTCTTAGCCTCTCTTTCAGGGAAGAGTGGCCAAATTCTGGATAAGGATGTGCTATGTGGTGTTTCCAGGAAGTCACCTTAAAAGAGAGGGAGCAGGCCCTGGTTGGTGGCTCAGTGGATAGAGCATCAGCCTGGCATATGGATGTCCTGAGTTCAATTCTAGGTCAGGGTACACAGGAGAAGCGACCATCTGCTTCTCCCCTTATCCCTCCCCTCTCCACTCCCGCAGCCAGTGGCTCTATTGGTTCGAGCATGGCCCCAGGCACTGAGGACAGCTTGGTTGGTCTGAACACATCAGCCTCAGGCACTTAAGAAATAGCTCAGCACTGGACCATGGAGCATCAGGGTCCAGATAGTGTTGCCGGGTGGATCCTGGTCAGCGCACATGCAGGAGTCTGCCTCACTATCTCCCCTCCTTTCACCTAAAAGGAGAGAGAGAGAGAGAGAGAGAGAGAGAGAGCAGACCCTTTTCTACATTCCTCAGATTTGCTGCCTGGAACAGATGTGATGGCCGGACCTCTAGCAGCCAGGTCGAACTGTAAAGACAAGAATCTTATCAGTATGGCAGAGCGGCAGGCTGGAAGGCTTCTGCATTCCTGGCAGCTTCACAGAGCTATCGTACTTCAGTCCTGAACCTCCCACTTTTACACATTTGATATGACGGAAAAAAATCACGTAATTTATGACATTGTCTGCTTTCCTATTCTATGCAGCTGAACATAATCCTAAGTGACATAGGACAAGACCAAATTCCATTATGAAGCATGCTACCTTGCCTTTGCAACAGGGGCTTATGCCACAATGTTCATTTGCCTACTTTGGAAACCCTGCATCAGGATACAATGGTGAACAAGATGAGACATGGTGCTGACCGCCCCCCCCCCCCCGCCCCCAGCCTACAGCTCATCAGAGCATCACAGCAAATGAAAACTGTAACTGTGACACAGTCCTTGACAGACGGGCCCATGGTGCTAGGAGAGCCTATCACGTGACCTCTGCTGAACAGAGGCGCTCCGGAGTCCGGAGCGGTGTTCGAGGGGAGGTCTGACAGGCAGGCTCCAGTGAACGCAGTGATGACAGCGGTGAAGCAGAGCACCCCAGGCAGACGTGAGAGCACAGAAGAGAGCATGGCAAGTGCAATGGGAAGAAGGATGATGTGGCTGGAGTGGGACAATAAAGTGAGTATGGTGAGCGCGAAGCTGGAGAGGGTGGCAGATGAGAGAACCAGGCGTTTGTTTGTGAATCTTGTCCATGCTCTGAAAGCACTGGAATCCTGTTGAAGGCTGTGAGCCAGCGGGCGGCAGTAGTCTGAAACAGAAGCTGGTAGCAGAGGAGATGGGGAGCGGCCACAAGATTCAGGAGACATTCCTTACTCTCACTCTTGAGCTTGGGTCCCTGACGTTGGTGTTTATATGTCATTGAGAGATTGAGAATTGAACTGCCACCTTAATTTTTGGAGAAATCAGGCACATCTTTTTAGGATATGGTTTGAAGTGCATATGACTCAGGGACAAGAGTGGTTTAAACAAGTTGGAAGCTTATTTCCTTTTATGTAAAAGTTGGAGCTGATATGGTAGCTCTTTTCTGGAAAGTCATCAAGGTCCCAGTCTCCTTGCTGCTTTTTTACTCTTGTTGCTTTTTTTGTTCCTAGGATGTTGGCTTCATATGTATTTACCCGAGATGGCTCTGGTCAACTTTCCAGCTGATTGGAAGTAGAGAGGGGGCAGGAGAAGCCTCCTCTCTCCCCTTTTGGGGAGTGGTTTAGGAGTTGGACACATTGCTCCTTCTTAGAGATCAATGACCAGATCTTAAACTTATTTTCACACCTAGCTGCAAGGGAGGCTGGACTGTAATATTTATTCTCTCCAGCCATGTGCCTGGCTAAAACTGGAGAGCTCTAGTACTATAGATTAATGGAGGATAAAGTACACCTGCGAGGCACGTTCAGCCACGCCCACATTTACATATGGTTTATGGCTGCTTTTGCCCTATAAAGGCTCTTGGTTCCACATCAAGTGGTCAGTCTGAGGGCCAAAAGAAGCCCTGGTATCCTAGTGTGTAGGCTTGATAGCTGCAAGGTTCCTTCAAATCACTAGCACAAAGGATTGAGTGGGACTGATGGTGACAGGGAGGGTCCTGCAGAAACAGGGTGAGGAAGGATAGTGGTGGGTAGGCTGTAGACTCCGCAGCAGGTGGGCCGGCCGGTACTTGGAGGGCTCCTCTTCCCTGTGACCCCAGGGTATGTACAGGCTGTAAGGGGCCCCTGAGCACCAGCTCGCCGGCAGCTTTAAGGAGTGTGGATGGGAAGGTCCCCAGGGCCAAAAGGCTGTCCACTTCACAGCACAGGCTGGCTGACCGCCGGACTGCCGTTCTGCGGCACATGCGCAGGTACGGCCCGAAGGACTGACAAAACCGTGCTGTTTGGGCAGGCTGCTGACCCCAAGGGCCCCGTGGCACCAGTGCAAGGCCGGACAGTGACTGGAAAGGCCCCGGGCCATCAGTACATGGGAGGGATGGAGGATGAAAGAGCACTGACCCAAAAGTTCATGAGCAGGTTCATAACGAAGAGCCCGAGGTTCTCCGGTGCCAGACAGCTGTACAGTGGCCAGAAGTGCTCCCCATTCAACAACGCAAAAGCAGGCTAATGGCAACCTGGCCCAGTGTTCTCCAGCATGCTGGCGAACTGGGGGATGAAATTACTTGCAAACCCAGAGCAGGTGGCTAGTTTTTTGACGGGAAGGTCCTTTGGGACACCAGCCCAGGTGTAGGACGGCAGCTGAAAGGGCTCCTGCTTCCTTAAAATGTGGTTGGTGCGAAGGCACAAAGGGGCTGGGCTCTACAGCACGTGGGTCCGGTATGGTGGCTCAAAGGTCTTGACTTGCACAACAGCGCCCCTGGCGGAGAATTGCTGAAACGGCCCGTGGTTACCCAGCACACAGAGAAATCCCGGGGCTAGAAGGACCCGCGGCACCCACGTGGGGCGTCAGGTTAGTGGTGGAGTGGTGGCAGGCTCTTGGGAACACCAGTGCTCGGGAAAGATGGTCACCAGAAGGCATCCGTCTTCCCCAGCACTCTGGACGGCTGAGGGCAGTATCTGTTTGAATTCTGTCTGCTGCAGGTGGGACCTGAGGATCCACAGACAGGGAGATGTCAGGTTGGGTGGTGGTCAGAGTGGCGTCCCGTCCAGCCCTCCAGCGACAGGCAGTGGCCAGCCGGGGGGAGCCGGGTGCTCCGGCAAGTGGAAGGACAGGCCTGGAGAACTCTCATTCCCCCAGCACACGCGCCAGTTGTTAGCAGGGAGAGCCCCGGGCTCCACACATGCCTGGCCTGTAAGATGGCCGACTGGGATCCCATATTGGTTCTGCAGCACGTGGTCAGGTTGGGGGACCAAATAACTGGCGGAACCCTAGAGGGTGGGCTTTTTGTGCCCGAAGAGTCCCTGCAGCCGGTGCAGGAGAAGGATGGTGCCCCAAAAGGTTCTCATGGCCAGAGTACACCTACAGATCGGGGCTTGAAGCGCCCTGCTCTCCGACCACACAAGGACCATCGGATGGCCAAAAGGGCCATGCAGTTCCGACAGACACAGGCTGGCAGATGGCCCACGGGTCCTCCGTTCCCCAGCACGCAGCCGTCAAGTGCACCCTGCCCGGGCTCAGCCGTCAGCCGCTAGCCTTTGGTGGTGACCTCAGCTGTGGCGAGTCTCCTTGGAGCTGTACTTGCTGTGCACTCACCCTGAAATAGGACCTGGGACTTAGGCTGCAGACAGCCCAGACAGAGAGCATGCCCAGGTAGGTACTTTAGAAGCCTTGAGGGCTTTTAAAAGGAGAAAATGTTTCCTTATTCTTGTCTCTCCTCCCCATTTCTTCAGGCATTGTGGGTCAGAGTAAATAAGACAAAATTGGTCTTTAGCTTCATAGACGTGACAATGTGTTATGAAAGGGATGGCTACTCAAATAATTAATTGGTAGTACTTGGGGTGTGGATTGTGAAGGAGAAGGACTTTGTGCTATGAAAATATAGTAAAAAGCAGGGGGACCTGACCTCCAGTGGGGTCAGGGAAGGCCTCCTTCCTGAAGTGAGAGTCTTTTTTTTTTTTTTTTTATTCATTTTAGAGAGGAGAGAGAGAGAGAGAGAGAGAGAGAGAGAGAGAGAGAGAGAGAGAGACGGGGGGAGGAGCTGGAAGCATCAACTCCCATATGTGCCTTGACCAGGCAAGCCCAGGGTTTTGAACCGGCGACCTCAGCATTTCCAGGTCGACACTTTATCCACTGAGCCACCACAGGTCAGGCATGAAGTGAGAGTCTTGGCAGATGAACAGGAGTTGCCTATAATGTTATCTGTTGTGTTCCAGAATCATCCAGAGCACTTGTAAAACATGGGTGCCTGGGCCTCAGCCAGAGTTCCTAATTTCGTAGGTCTGGGGCAGAGCTGATGAGGTGCCTTTCTGACACATTCCCAGATGATACGGATGCTACCACTTAGGGCCCGCACTTTGAGGCGCACGCATCTGAGCCACATCTTCCGGCAGGTGTGCTGGGGCACCGGGCCTACGGCGGGCTATTGGCCAGCTGTGGGGCAGCCAGGCGTGAGGGCCGGGGCAGAGCTCAAGGATGGTTGTCTCCAGCTGTGGGTGGTCTCACGCGTTCCCCCATCATGCTCTACAAACAGCGTGCTGATACCTACTATGAGAGTGAAATAGAAAGGCGGAGCTGGTCAGACCGGGACAGGAGGGTGGTAAGTGTCGGGTAGAAGAGTTGGTCTGAGGGCTGTACAACAGAAAAATGCTGCATCTTCAAAGAACCTAGAGAAGGCTAGTGAAGCTGTTGATGAAAAGGTCCAGGGAAGATAGTACTAAAAAATGTTAGAGGGTCAGCTCAAAGGATTTGGAGGACCTCATTAAGGATTTAAAGCAGTGACAAACCGTTGAAAAACTTGAAGCAAGGGGATGGATTGGAAGGGTGTAAATACGCGTGTGGGAAGACCAGTTAAGACAGGTCGTAGCCCAGGTCGTAGCTACAGTGGTAGCCCTGGCCAGTTGGCTCAGTGGCTAGAGCATCGGCCCGGTGTGCGGACGCCTGGGTTCAGTCCCTGGTTGGGGCACACATGAGAAGTGACTGTCTGCTTTTTCCCCTCCCTCTCCCACTTCCCTCTCTCTTCGTCTCTCATGGCTAGTGGCTCAATTGGTTCAATCCTCATCCCTGGGTGCTGAGGATAGCTGGGTAATTCGAGTATCAGCCCCAGATGGGGGTTGCCAGGTGGATCCCAGTCAGGGCACATGGGGGAGTCTGTCTTTCTATCTCCCCTCCTCTCACTTAAACAAAGAAATGACGGTATAGTTTAAGATGAAAATGATGGTAGTGTGTCCCAAGGTGGATAAAATGAAGGTGGGGACATTGGAAAGATGTTTTGGAGATAAATCAATAGAATTTGGTGATTATTAAATGTAGAGGTTGAAGGATAAGGAAGTGTTTAATATGATTATCAGATGTCTATCTTGGAATAATTTTTTTTTCCTGAGATAAACCTCACTGGTCATATTTAGGAGAGAGTAGTTTTGAAGATGCTGAATACGAGGTGCCCTTGTTTTTCTTTTTCTTCTTTTTAACATAGAGAGAGAGTCAGAGACAGACAGGAATGGAGAGAAATAAGAAGCATCAATCATTAGTTTTTCGTTGTGACACCTTAGTTGTTCATTGATTGCTTTCTCATATGTGCCTTGACCATGGGGCTACGGCAGACGGAGAAACCCCTTGCTCGAGCCAGCGACCTAGGATCCAAGCTGGTGAGCTTTTTGCTCAAACCAGATGAGCCCACACTCAAACTGGCGACTTTGGGGTCTCAAACCTGGGTCCTCCGCATCCCAGTCCGACGCTCTATCCACTGCGCCACTGCCTGGTCAGGCATTGTTTTTATTTTCTATTGGCGATGATGAACAGGCAGCCGGATATATGGCTCTGTATAACAGAGAACATATATAATTGAGGATAACCGCAGGGGACATGTGGAATGTGGTCTGGACCTCAGCGGACACACGGATAATGTGGTTTGGATTTCAGGATACACAGATACATGGAGCTGGACACCAGAAAATGTCCAAGTGGCCTGACCAGATGGTGGTGCGGTGGCTAGAACATTGGCCTGGGACATTGACGACCCAGGCAAAACTCTGAGGTCGCCACCTTGAGCGCAGGCTCACCAGCTTGAGCGTGGGATCATAAGCATGACCCTATGGTCACCAGCTTGAGCCCAAGGTCGCTGGCTTGAGCAAGGGGTCACTGGCTTAGCTGGAGCCCCCTGGTCAAAGCGCAGATGAGAAAGCAATCAATGAACAACTAAGGTGCTGCAACTCTGAGTTGATGCTTCTCTTTTCTCTTCCTTCTTGTCTATCTCTCTTGCTAAAAAAAAAAAAAGCCTGACCTGTGGTGGCGCAGTGGATAAAGCGTCGACCTGGAATGCTGAGGTTGCTGGTTCGAAACCCTGGACTTGCCTGGTCAAGGCACATACAGGAAACAACTACTACGAGTAGATGCTTCCCGCTCCCCCCCCCCTCTGTCTCTCTCTCTCTTCCCTCTCTAAAAATCAGTAAATAAAATCCAGAGAAAAAAATTGTTTAAAAAAAAAAAAGTCCAGCCTGACCAGGCGGTGGCGCAGTGGATAGAGCATCGGACTGGGATGCAGAGGACCCAGGTTCGGGACCCCGAGGTCACCAGCTTGAGTGCGGGCTCATCTGGTTTGAGGAAAAGCCCACCAGCTTGAGTCCAAGGTCGCTGGCTCCAGCAAGGGGTTACTCAGTCTGCTGAAGGCCCGCGGTCAAAGGCACATACGAGAAAGCAATCAATGAACAACTAAGGTGTTGCAACGCGCAATGAAAAACTACTAATTGATGCTTCTCATCTCTCTCTGTTCCTGATTGTCCCTGTCTATCCCTCTCTCTGACTCACTCTCTGTCTCTGTAAAAAAAAAAAAAAAAAAAAAAAGTCCAAATGGGCCTTGTTAGTGTGCAGAGAGACGGTCTCTGAAGCCGTGGTAGGCATGTGGACCAGAAATAGAAAACTCCAATGCCTATAGGGGCCAGACAGGTTAGATGAGAATGCGGGCCAAATGCACATTTGGTTTGAGTCAGTGATTGGGACTGTCTACTGTATTCCAGCTATATAGTGCCATGTGGTGATTGCATGGATTTTAACTAAAGCCAGGAATCTGAATTTAACCATAAAATGTCTTGGTTTTAATGGTGGCTCAATTTTATTTAATTTAAATTTTTAATGTTTATTTTGATTTTAGAGAGAGGAAGGGAGAGAGCAGGAAAGAGATAGAAACATCTGGTCCTGTCTGTGCCCTGACCGGGGATCAAACCAGCAACCTCTGTGCTTTGGGACGATGCTCTAACCAAGTCCGCTAACTGGCCAGGGCTATTGGATCAATTTTAGAAATCAATCTGGGCCAAATAAAACACAGATGTATTAGTAGTGACGTGCTTGCTGCCACTTGAGAAGGGAAGAGTGTCTAGGGCCAAGCGGTGAGGAATCGAGTTGAATGAACAAATGCACAGGTCTGGTAGAGCGGGATGTGGAGTGGCCAGAGGACAGACCGGCCAACATGGCGTCCTGAAAGCCCAGACAAGAAGGCGTTCACTCTTCAGTGCTCTGTAGTGCCCCAGACCTTAGAGCCTCTAGGGTGGATGTGAAGAAGATACTAGGTAGGTCATGTTTAAGGAGGTGTCCATGGTGAAAAATATTTGTACTGTGAACCATTTCTCTTTAATCTAGAAGACAGAACTTCAAGACTTTTAAAGACTTGTCTGAATACACATGAAAAGCCTTAAAAACCCTGTCATGAGTCTCTTTCCTTCCACTGTCCAAACCTTACCGACTTTATGATTTAAAAAGTCTTCTTTTCTGACTGGTGTGAGGTGATATCTCATAGTGGTTTTAATTTGCATTTCTCTAATGATTAGTGATGTTGAACATTTTTTCATATGCCTATTGGCCATCTGTATGTCCTCTTTGGAGAAGTGTCTATTCATTTCTTTTGCCCATTTTTTGACTGGATTGTTTGTCTTCCTGGTGTTGAGTTTTACAAGTTCTTTATAAATTTTGGTTATTAACCCCTTATCAGACGTACTGTCAAAATATGTTCTCCAATTGTGTAGTTTGTCTTTTTATTCTGTTCTTATTGTCTTTAGCTGTGCAGAAGCTTTTTAGTTTGATATAGTCCCATTTGTTTATCCTGTCTTTTATTTCACTTGCCCGTGAAGATAAATCGGCAAATATATTGCTGTGAGAGATGTCAGAGAGCTTACTTCCTGTGTTTTCTTCTAAGATGCTTATGGTTTCACAGCTTACATTTAAGTCTTTTATCCATTTTGAGTTTATTTTTGTGAATGGTGTAAGCTGGTGGTCTAGTTTCATTTCTTTGCAGGTAGCTGTCCAATTTTCCCAACACCATTTGTTGAAGAGGCTGTCTTTACTCCACTGTATGCTCTTACCTCCTTTATCAAATATCAGTTGTCCATAAAGGTGTGGGTCATCTTGGGTTGCAATTTGATTTGATCCAGAGAGATAAGAAAATTCAACTCTTGTGAAAGGGTTATTGTCAAGCCACAGAAAAACTATGGAATTTGTTTCTAAGTACTCCTTTTGCTAGGAGAGTAAATTTGGGTTAAAACTCAGAGTAGTAAGGCCTGACCAGCGGTGGCGCAGTGGATAAAGTGTTGATCTGTGGCACTGAGGTTGCCGCTTCGAATCCCTGGGCTTGCCTGGTCAAGGCACATACGGGAAGCAACTACTATGAGGTGATGCTTCCTGCTCCTCCAACCCCCCTTTCTCTCTGCTCTCTCTAAAATGAATAAATAAAATCTAAAAAAAACCCTTAGAGTCATAAGATGAATGATGTATCAAAAAGAGATCTCAATACTATTCTACAGGTTTCTATCACAGTTTAATAGAAAGAGCACTTCTAGGGTAGGAACAACAAAGGCTTACTGTATGTTCACAGGCAAATCAGTGATCTTTGTCTTAGCTGCAGATGAGAATACTAATATCTCTATTCACATTATATAAGCTGTTGTATGGATAAAAAAAAATTGAAAGTACCCAAAAGTGATTTTAAAACATTGAAGTATAACTATGAACTATCGATATGAAGTATCAATATAATATAGTATATCAATATGAAATTGAACTACCGCTCTAGGAGTTGAGAAGTACTTCAGCAGTGACATCATAAACTATGTTACCTAATGCTTGCTTCCTTATGCTAATGATAGGAAACAGTTTAAAGGGACTATATAGTTTCTCATTCAAACCAGGACACTTTGGAGTGTGAAGGGGGGGCACTTTAAGTTCTGCAGGACAAAATAGCCAAACCATACATAGTTCTGCTCTGGGTGCAGTGGGGTAATGGACAGGAACGGATAAAATGTCACTGGATATAAAATTGATTTGTCAGATGGTGTGCTGACATCAGATCTGTGTATGCAAATTGCTGTTTTCCCCCTAAAAACTCATTCACTTGAGTATGCTATAAGGACACCATAGTTTCACAAACGAGAATCCTGGGCTAAGTAAAATAAAAGAAAATAATAAGCATTAAATTTACCAGCTCCCTCACCCATCTGTGCTTCTAAAGGGCATTTAGAAATTCATCAGAAGGATTTGCTTTGATCTAGTGTTCTCAACCTTAATGAATTAATTTGGTTTTTAACACTTAGATAAGCCAGTGCGGGGGGGGGGGGGGGGAGATTGGATGAGTCTTCCCTGAGAGGAAGGCAAACTATTAAATAATGGAATTAGCACAGGAAAGGTGGCAGGTTCAGCAGTGTGTATCCCAGACAAACAGATGTACCATGCATTTATATTCTCATGCAAATAGATGAGATACAATGGTATGCACAGAATTTGAATGTTTCAAATGATTCATTTGGAGCCTGGTGACAGCTCTTGCTGGCCCTTTTAGGCTGAAGTGATTTGGGGATTGGTAGGTGAGATTAACAGGACAATAATTTACATATGTTTTCATTTTGTGAGTTTTTATCTTCTCAGGTTTGATGTGGGTTTCATACCTTTGTTGGAATGTGATTGAATCATGATGGCAGTTGATGTACTCTTAGAAGATATTACTAAAGATGGACAGTTCTCAGTCATCAGGTAAGTAGGCAAACTGGCCTTGATTCTCTGTATAATCTCAAATGCTCTCTGATCTGCAGTGTAGCACATGAAAAGCAGCACATCTGAATTGACAAAAGAGGTCTTTAGATCTCTTCCACAATGCGCAGAGAAAAGGTAGAGAATTGGAGGGTGAATGTATTTCTTTGGGAGTGGGCGCTGTCGGTTTGAGCAAAGGAAATGCTAGTGGAAGTTATGTTTCTGCTTGGAGACTACGTTTCCTGTCTCAATTGTTATATTATGTTTTTGTGCCGGGTCTGGGTCCAGGGCTGAGCAGCACAAAGAACAGCTGCCTGGGAGGGGGCCGTGAAGTTCCAGCTCTGCCCCTGGCTGGAAGGAAAATACCTGTAGCCCGACTGGGCCACAGTCTCCTCATTTTGAAAATCTACATATAGAAATAATTTGAGGAGATAACAAGCCTTTGGGTTTGTCAAAAGAAAGTTACCTTCTAAATATTGTCTTGGATAAACTGTATTAGTATAGTATTTATTTTCAGGACTAAAGTTTTGTGTTCTTTTGTGTGTAGGAGACCCCACTGAAGTCATTGAAACAAACTATCATGGTCACATTCAGATATTGACCTTGGGGTTGGCAAAATAGTATGGTTAGAGGCACTACTGCCATTTTATATCAATTTAGTAACTGAATGGTAGAAACAATGAATTCTTATTTTATTATGATATTTTGACATTTTTTCTAACTACTCTAATTTGGCTTCATAGTATTGGTTCTGTTTAGGGCGGTAGCATTTTTTTCCTGTCGTGTTATGGGTCCTGCATGGTGGTTGTTGCACCAAATGACGGAGAACTGTTGACTACTTGTCCAGTTTAAAATAGATTTAAAAGTTCTAAGTTCATACTGGGAAGAAAAAAATTCATTGGAACCCCTTTGTCCACTTTGACAAGCATAACTTTCTGATAATCTTCCAGTCTTATTTAGGTTTCATGTCAGATGCCTGTCAAGTTTATGATAACTCCCAGAACACTTGATCCAGTAGAGACAACAAACATCCATTAGCCACATCTGGGTTGGAGGGTGGGGCAGGGCACCTTGGAGTCAGGGTTTCCTTTACAGTGTTCAGTCATTTGACAAGTGGATGTTGAACTCATCTGTTGAATTAGGTATCCCCTAGGCTCTGGAAATGTAAGAGGAAAAGGTGGAGAATCCTGTTCAATGTGGGATTGTCGGTTAAAATGCATCTGCTTCCTAACCCAGCAGTGGGTAGTGCTTTGGAGCTCTGAGCAGAGAGCAACAGTTCAAGGGCAACATGGGAAAATTTAAAGCCTTTTGTCCTTCAGCAAAGTTGTCTTTTATTTTAGGCAGAGGACGTTCGGCACAACACTAGCAAAAATCTTACTGGATGTTGAGATGGACACATTTCTACCAGATAGTTCTTATCTTTGATTGTATGTGTGGAGGGGTCCGAGTTAACGGCAGTGATATTCAGTTCTGTTCCTGGGGCTTCCAGTTCCTCTTGCCTTCTTTGGAAACCATTTCCTGGTGTTCTAATTCTGTATCTCGCCAAGTGCGAGAGCACAGAGGAAAACCCCGGAAGTGGCTTGTGGTGAAGTTTCAAGTTTTTTGGCTCCAGTCCAAACAGCCTTGAGCTTCATTTGTGTTCCTGTATAAGAAAAAGCCAACCCAATCTCCTAATAATGCTTTATTTACTGCTAAACTTTAATTGCAGGGTATAAATGATACCATTAGGAACCGATATCAATACTAATGTCACCTATATTATTATTTACTTGGCTGAAAACTAAGCTTGTTGAAATATATTTATTAACACTGCACCCCAGAACTGCACATTTAAAGCTTAATTCTGTGGTGGTTCATGAATTCTCAGCATTCTACATTGTTGGAGCTTTCTAGCTTGGGAGACATTTATTAATGAAATTTGAGTGATGGAATGTGTTAGGACAGTTTTTTTTTCAGGTCACAAATGCACCCTGGTTTATTCAGAAGATAAGTGTCCTTTGTGAAACTCTAGCCACTTTAGCCAACAAACAGTTAAGTTCAGCACTTAGGATGTATAAACTTTGCTCCTTAGCATAAAAATGTACCTTATTCACTCCTTAGATTTCTCTTTCCACCATGGCCATTGTTTGTCACTAACAACTAGCTTTTGTGAAGTTAATAAATGTGCATAATAAGGACATAAAGGTATGGAGGAGTAATACTGTAATCCTTTTGTTTGGATAATCAGTCTAATGTATGCAAATTAAACCTTATTAGTACTAGGGTTTTGTGTCTGCTTATCAAAATGTGCCATTTTCATGAAAATTGGAAGTCCATTATATAAAGTTATTATTAACAATCATTTAGGAATTATATACGGTATGCAAATTAAAGTTGATTACAACTAATTAAAGGCTTTCTTTGTTATTTGACCTTGTCTGCTTTTTATGTAAATATGTTTCTTTTGGTCTGGCATATTTTTAGACTCAGAAAAGTATATTAAGACAAGTTACATTATGTATTTTTTAATATATCTTCCTGTGCCATTGTGCCCCTCGTTCTACAGAGGCATACTTGTTACGTAGAGCCCTGCATCTCACTGCTTCGGGGTGGTTTCTAGATGAATAGAATTTCAGAAATAGAAAACAATCAAGTTTCTAAGTCTCTTCAGTAAGTTTAATGGGATATGAGCACACATCCAGTATTACATATGAAGGAAGAGTCTTCATGGCAGAATGTCTATCCCCCCACCATTTATTGATTTCAGTGACGTGGGTTGCAGATTTCCAAACAGAGCTTCGACGTAAGATACATCCAAACCTGGAAGATTTTTTATGAGTTTATTTGAGCCACACTGATGACAATTGACGGGAAGCAAAGTCTCAAGGGAGTGAGGAAATGCTGCTCTGGAAAGTGGCAGTTTTGCCACTTGTTTTATAGATCAGAATCAAAGTGGGAGACGGAGGGGTGACGTGAAATGCATGGGTGACAGATTAGGGAGGTGGGAGAAAGCAGAGTGGGAAATCTCTGGGATTGGGTAAAAAGTAAAATGAATAGACATGTACTTCTTTTATATAGGTGGGAATAGGATTGTTAACCGTGAACAGCGCATAGAGATGGTATGCGGGAACAAGCTAGCAATGAGAGGGTCTGTGGTCTCGGGTTCTGGTGGGAGAGTGTCCCCGAGGGGTCTGGATAGAGGAGATCATTCCCAGGGCATGCTGTGGTGGATGCAGAGACAGCAGACCGCTCAGGTAAGGTCAACACTGACCTCTGTCGGGGAAGATGCTGCCCTAGGACAGGACTGCCTGCCGTGACTCGTTTCAGTTAGGAAGCTGTCATTGCAGACCGTCCTGTGGTTACTTCAGGTCTCTGAGTTTCTAGGTACTGCCTTGTGGTCCTCTCCTGAGCTTATCAGGTATAGTATGTGGCCTTGTTTCCATCCACAGAGCTAAGTAATAAATGATCATTACTCACTTAATAAGGTGTCTTGCAGAACAGAATTGTTAATTGTGAAAGCATTCAGCTAAAGATAAGTAATTTTACCACAGAAAGCTTAACAGATCCAATCCCAGTGGCCTTAGGAAGAACTGTGTGCTCCTTGTGAAAAGGGAAAAAAATTTCTTAGCAGGAAAAGAGGAAACATTTGAAGAGAGACTTTTTAGCACTAATGTTATATTTTTCCTTCAGTGCACTTGTTCTGTGAACAAAAAGTTTAATACAGTGGCTGAAGCAAAGAGTCCTGGGGCACTAGGTTTAATTACATCATAGAAAAAACTTATTTATCAATAGCTTTTCATTTGCCTTAAAGTATATGGTAGGAAAAAAATGGAGAAGATAAACTGCCCAAGAAAACAGACCAGAATATTGCACGAATGGAGAAAAACAAATAGTATCTATTAGCTCAGGGGTCAGGAACCTTTCTGGCTGAGAGCCATGAACGCCACATATTTTAAAATGTAATTCCGTGAGAGCCATACAATATGTTTAACACTAAATACAAGTAAATGTGTGCATTTCATGTAAGACCAACACTTTAAAGTACAATAAATCTCTGAATTCTTTTTAATAACGTTATTATGCTGTTGCTAACCAATGATGAATAAAGTACTTCTTACCGTTAATGCGACTTCTGGTGCTGCATGGCTTTGCTGATGGCTTGTTGATACATGGTGAGGTTAAGCTTCATGCAGGCGCTGAGACTTTCATCCATTAAACATGATCGTAGGTTGGTCTTAAAGTTCTTTAGATGTGAGAAAGACTGCTCACATGCATAGGTACAGCCAAACATTGTCAGTACAGCAATACTCACACACTACAGCAGGGGTCTCAAACTCGCGGCCCTCGAGCCGCATGCGGCCCGCCCACCAATTTTGTGCGGCCCGCAGACTAATCAAACTTTGTGGATTAGTCTGTGGGCCAGTCTAAACACAAGTTCTCCCCACTTGTGTTTGCTCGCCAACTCTGCTTGCTGTCATGCAAGTCTTTCCAACTCTTCATTCAGTGACTTGAATTTATTCACCCACATGTCTGAGGCCTTCAGGTCAGCAGCTTGAAGCTCAAAATCTCTGATGGAGACACTGGGGATGTAATTCAGGTCGGCGCTGTCCACTGCACACTCGTGTGGATGGATGATGAACTTAAAAAGACGAGTGCGCTCACGAAATTCTCCAAAGCGCGCTTTGAATGACTGCAGGAGATTAGATGTGAAGCCCGCTAGCTGCTGGAGATCAAGATGTTGAGCAGGGTCACTTGCTGTGCATGCATCTTTAAACTCTCCCAGTTTTTCAAAGTGTAGTAAAGGACCTGTTTCAATGTCAGTGATGAGGAGTTCCAGTTTGTTTTCAAATGCAAACACTGCTTGTTGAAGGGATAAGACTGTATTTCCAACACCTTGCATTTTCACATTGAGCTGGTTCAGATGTTCCGTCATGTCCACGAGATAGTAGAACTTCAGGAGCCACTCAGTGTTAACTAACACAGGATGCTCGACGTTTTTCATTTCAAGAAAAGTCTGGCCCTGGCCGGTTGGCTCAGTGGTAGAGCGTCGGCCTGGCGTGTGGAAGTCCCGGGTTCGATTCCTGGCCAGGGCACACAGGAGAAGCGCCCATCTGCTTCTCCACCCCTCCCCCTCTCCTTCCTCTCTCTCTCTCTCTTCCCCTCCCGCAGCCGAGGCTCCATTGGAGCAAAGATGGCCCAGGCGCTGGGGATGGCTTCATGGCTTCTGCCTCAGGCACTAGAGTGGCTCTGGTCTCAATAGAGTGACGCCCAGGATGGGCAGAGCATCGCCCCCTGGTGGGCATGCCGGATGGATCTTGGTCGGGCGCATGTGGGAGTCTGTCTGACTGCCTCCCCGTTTCCAGCTTCAGAAAAATACAAAAAAATACCAAAAAAAAAAAAAAATACCAAGAAAAATCTGGATTTCGCTTAGACAAGCCGTGAAATGGCTGAGCACCTTCCCTCTTGACAACCAACGCACATTGCTATGCAGAAGCAGACCAGGATAATTATTCCCAACTTCATCCAGCAGTGTTTTAAACTGGCGATCATTTTAAAGCTTGGGCAACAATAAAGTTGACCACCCAAAAGACCAGCGACATCACCTCACCAAGCTGCTTGCCACACATCTGAGCACAAAGCGCCTCCTGATGTAGGATGCAGTGAAAACTTGGGATGGGTCTCTTTTCATGTTCACAAAGAAGCACTACAAATCCTCTTTTTCCCCACCATGCACAGAGCACCATCAGTACACACCGAAATAAGTTTATCCATCAGTAGATTTTTTTCTTTAGCAAACTCAGTGAAAGTCTTGAATAAGTCCTCCCCTCTTGTTGTCTCTTTCATAGGCAAAACAGCAAGACTTTCCTCACGTAGTGTGTCACCACCAGCATACCTCACAATCACGCTGAACTGGGATAAATGGCTTACGGTCTGTTGACTCATCCAAAGTGAGAGAAAGGAATGGTGCTGCATTTATATCCTTTACTTGTGTTGCCTCACTTTGATTTGCCATCATGATGGTACGATCATGAACAGTTCTTGCTGACAGAGGTATGTCTTTTATTCATTTGATTATGTTGTCTTTATCCGAAAAGTCATCAAAAAGTTCATTGGCAACATCAAGCATGAATGTTTTGGCATACTCCCCATCTGTGAATGGCTTTCCATTTCTCACAATTGCTAAAGCATCAGCAAAGCTAGCTGAATTCTAGTCACCTTGTTGGGTCCAAACATGGAGTTGTTGCTGCCTAGCTTGCACTCTGCACAGTAGCTCTTGACGTGCTTTCTTCCTGCTGTCCCCCGCTGGATATTTCAATGCAAATGTAGTATGGCGTGTGTCGAAGTGCCGCTTTATATTTGACCGTTTTATCAATGCAGTTTTATCATTGCATATTAGACACACTGCAGAACCTGCTCTCTCCACAAAGGCGAATTCCTCTGTCCATTCCTGCTGAAAAGTACAATTCTCCTCATCTTTTTTTTTCTTTTAGCCATCTTCTTTGTCAAAAGTGTTTCTGCAATTAGCTAGCTGACTACTTGATTAAAAGGAGGGAAGTTTACTTCCTGACCTCACAACGACCTATGTACATTATGCATTATCCAATAAAAATTTGGTGTTGTCCCGGAGGACAGCTGTGATTGGCTCCAGCCACCCACAACCATGAACATGAGCGGTAGGAAATGAATGGATTGTAATACATGAGAATGTTTTATATTTTTAATGTTATTATTTTTTTTATTTTTTTTTTATTTGCTAAAATCTTTTTTTTTAAATTAAATTTAATGCAGTGATATTGATAAATCAGGGTACATATGTTGAGAGAAAACCTCTCCAGATTATTTTGACCTTTGATTGTGCTGTATACCCCTCACCCAGAGTCAAATTGTCTTCTGTCACTTTCTATCTGGTTTTCTTTGTGCCCCTCCCCTCCCCCACCCCCTCTCTCCTTCCTCGCCCCCTCCCCCCTCCCCCCACCCTCCCACCCCCGTTGCCATCACATTCTTGTTCATGTCTCTGAGTCTCATTTTTATGTCCCATCTATCTATGGATTCATATAGTTCTTAGTTTTTTCTGATTTACTTATTTCACTTCGTATAATGTTGTCAAGGTCCATCCATGTTATTGTAAATGATCCGATGTCATCATTTCTTATGGCTGAGTAGTATTCCATAGTATATATGTACCAAAGCTTTTTAATCCACTCGTTCTCTGATGGACACTTGGGCTGTTTCCAGATCTTCGCTATATTTTTTTTTATTAATGATTTGTCTGTGAGCCAGATGCAGCCATCAAAAGAGCCACATCTGGCTCATGAGCCATAGGTTTCCAACCCCTGATCTAGATATTTAAAAGAGGCAAAATATTAAAAATTCTATAAAAGAAACTGGGAACCCAATTACAATTGAATTAATCCAAATTTTGAACATTTTATTTTTTCTGCTTTGAACAATAACAGTTTAATCTTTGAAAAATGTAGTTTGACTTTATGAAAGGATTAAAACCAAACTTTTAGTTGATATAAAATATATAACCAGAAAAGGGCACATATCATAAATATTCAGCTCATTAAATTTTCGCTAACTTGCCTGACTAGGTGGTGGTGCAGTGGATAGAGGGTTGGCCTTGGACACAGAGACCCAGGTTCTAAACCCCAAGGTCACCAGCTTGAGTGTAGAGTTTTTGGCTTGAGTGTGGGATTATAGACACGACCTCATAGTTGCTGGCTTGATCCCAATGGTCGCTGGTTTAAAGCCCAAGGTCACTGGCTTGAGCAAGGGGTCATTGGTTCAGGTATAGCCCCCTGGTCAAGGCACATATGAGAAAGTAATCAATGAACAACTAAAGTGCCGCAAACAAGAATTGATGCTTCTTTTTTTTATATATACATAAATTTTTATTAATTTTAATGAGGTGACATCAATAAGTCAGGGTACATATATTCAAAGAAAACATGTCCAAGTTATCTTGTCATTCAATTATGTTGCATACCCATCACCCAAAGTCAGATTGTCCTCCGTCACCTTCTATCTAGTTTTCTTTGTGCCCCCCCTCCCCCCCGTAAGCACCACACTCTTGTCCATGTCTCTTAGTCTCATTTTTATATCCCACCAATGTATGAAATCATACAGTTCTTGGTTTTTTCTGATTTACTTATTTCACTCCGTATAATGTTATCAAGATCCCACCATTTTGTTGTAGATGATCCGATGTCATCATTTCTTATGGCTGAGTAGTATTCCATAGTGTATATGTGCCACATCTTTATCCAGTCTTCTATATATATACATATATATATATTTTTTACTGTGATTAAAGCCTTTAAGCAAACTCTTGGCCAATACAACAAGAATCCATAAAAGAGTAGTGTCCTTAACATGTTCATCAAGTCCAAGTTGGCACCAACACCATTCCAAATCCCTGCGAATGCAACCCAACCCCAGTTGTTTCTCATCTCTCTCCCTTCCTGTCTGTTTGTCCCTATCTGTTCCTCTCTTTGTCTCTTTCTCTAAAAAAATACCTTAACACTCTGATGTAACCAGGACCCAGATCAAGGAACAGCACATTAATAAGACTCCAGTAGCTTCCACCTTTTTTGTAAAACAGGTGACGGTATATGTGTGGGTCTGTTTCTGGCCTCTCAGGGAGAACTGACATCTCTATAATATCAAGTCCTTCAATCTATGAACATTGTATATCTTTCATAAAGGGAGGCTTTATAATTCAGTGGCATCCCTGGAAAATGCAATAAAATCTAGAAGAGAGAGAGACACTAAGTTCATACATTTTTCTGTGATTTTGAGGGTCCCTTCATAGAGTAGATGCCCCACTTCACTATATTGTCTAGGAAGGACACAGAGTGCTGTGTCCATGGCTTCATGGAGTGGATAAAGCCTCCCATTTTTTAGCCACTGCATGCTATCATCATACTTCTCATTGCAGGTGTTTGGTGTCTTCCTCCCACCTCAGGGCATTGGCCATCGTTTTTTGCCACTTTTCCTGCAGTTCCTCCGTTGAGAGTTTTCAGTATAACTCATAACATGTTTTTTTGTGTGTGGGTTTTTTTTTTTTTTTTTTTTTTTTTTTTTGGTAGCCTTTCACTTTAGGTGCAGGGCTCCTAAGAGAAGCAATATTTGTCTTCAGGTTCACAATGTGCCCTGCCAAAATGTATAAACCATGACTTGGTTTTTATGTTTCTGCAGACCAAGTTCTTTTTTTTCTTTCTGATAGTTTCAGACATTTTTTTCCCTTTCTCTCAACAAGATGTAGAATATTTAAATTCCTTCCTCCATGGAAATTTTTCAAAAAGCCTTCATCGGCACCATGGCTTTATGGGTACAAAAAAGAAGAAAAATGATCTCATGATACTGGCCTCACAGAAATACAGGCTGTGTCTGAATTGTACCATAATAGAGGTGCTGCTGTGGGTGCAGCTTCCCGCCTTCTAAGAAGATTCTTTGCTCTTGTCGGAGTCACTGGGTGTGCCTGGAGAAGCTCCAAAAAGGTTAATAAGTGCCTGTAGAAGCAAGAGAGGGAAGATTGAAAGAGAACCCAGGAAATTCTCACAATGGTACAAGGGAGAGGAGGCAAGTGCCAAGTCTCTAGCCTGCATTCAGAACAATGTAGAGAAACAGCAACACAGGGAGAGGTGTGGGTGACGCCCCCTGCTGCCAGGTGACTGGCTGTGTAATCTGTACTTTCTTTCCTAGTGCTGATTCTCAGCCTGGGAATGGGAGACAGGGTTGCAAAAGGCTCTCACCTGGTCCTGACAAATGGAAAAACTGGGCTGGGTTGACTACTGCAGAGCTGTAAAAGCCCCAAAGAACAGGGTCCCTAAAGTCACCATTTTGTGTTAGAAGGTTTATTATTTTACATTTCTCAAAATAACACACTGAAATTACAGGCACCACAAACAAGATTCAAGCTATGTGAGTCTTTTAATTCAGGCAGAATTTAATGTGTAATTAAGATTAATTATACCATAATGGAATTGTAGACACATGATTATTGCATCATATTCCTTGCAGACATGCATCTTGCTTCGCAGTATTCTGGCTTCTCAGGTTGAGCATGCTGAGAGGCAGAGCCGTGGACTCCATCTGCATTGTGCAGGGTTTGTTTGTTAGAGGTCGTTGTGGATGTTAATCTTTGCCAGTGATCATTTCAGAAGTGTTTGAAATATGCCCAAATGTAATTGCCTTTGAAATGTTCTGGTTTTTGGATTGTTTTGAGAAAATGTCAGCCTTAAAATATCTCCATTAGAAGCACACTACATTTGTATGTGTCATTTATTAAGGTTAGGCCAATAACTGAGTGTTGGTGTTTGTGGATTGTGTGTGAACTGTTTGGATTGTGTGGGAAGGTATAATTTATTTCTCAGTCATAAATTCAAAATAGGAGTGGGAGTCTAGAGATGACTTAGAACAGGCCACTTTCTGAACCAGAGGGGAGATGGGTTAAACCGTCACAGGCAGTTTTGACTCTCTTGTTCTAAAAAGAAAAAGAAATCCAAAGAAAGAAATTCCTTATATACTATAGTATATTATTTAAATATGCAACAAATACAGCAACTTTGGGCTAATCCACTGCAAGCAGTTCAAATACAATTTGAATCAATACTTCAGCTGGCCTAATTAGGCCTAGAGAATTTTCTTTTCTTTTCTTTTTTTTTAAATGAGAGGAGGGGAGGTAGAGAGACAGAGTCTTGCATGCACCTCGACTGGAATCTACCTGGCAACCCCCATCTGCGGCCAATGCTTGAATCAACTGAGCTATCCTTAGTGCCTAGAGCCAATGCTCTGACCAACTGTGTGTCCACTAGCCAGGGCCATGAGCATTTCTTTAAATTTTTTTTTCTTTTTGACCTTGGCCGATTGGCTCAGTGGATTGAGCATTGGCCCAGAGTATGGCTGTCCTGGGTTCATCTCTGGTCAGGGCACACAGAAGAGGTAACACTCTGCTTCTCCCCACTCCCTCTCCCCTTTATCTTCCTCTTGTCCTCCCACAGCCAGTGGTTCAGTTGGTTTGAGTGTGGCCCTGGGTGCTGAGGATAGCTCCATTAGAGTGCATTAACCTCGGGCACTAAAAATAGCTCAGTACTTGAGCATCGTCCCCAGATGGTATTGCCAGGTGGATCCCAGTTGGGGCTCATGTGGGAGTCTGCCTCACTATCCTCCCCTCCTCTCACCTAAAAAACAAAACCCAAAACTTTTTAAAAAAAATTAAATGTATTGGGGTGACATTGGTTAATAAAATTATTTAGATTTCAAGTGTATAATTCTATAATACATAATTTGTATATTGCATTATGTGTTTACCACCCAAAGTCAAATCTCCTTTCATCACATATATTTGACTCCCTTTACCCTTTACTATCTTCATCCCCCTTTCCTTCAATGATTTTTTTTTTCAATTTATTGAGAGGGATAGAAGAAGAAAGAGAGAAAGAGAAGCATCGACTTGTTGTTCTACTTAGTTGTGCACACATTGATTGCTTCTCATATGTGCTGTGGGGGCTTAAACTAATGACCACAGAGTCAAGCTGGTAACCCTGAGATCGAACTGGTGATGATGCTTTATCCAGTGCGCCACCAGCCAGAGTGATCATTCTTGTATTTAAGTATTAGTACTTTTATTTCTGAGGAATCGATTCCCCAGTGTGGATCAAGAAGTGTGTATTTTTAAAATTTTGACATTTTATTTATTTATTTGATGTTTATTTATTGGCATTTGACTTTTAAAATTTATTTCACATTACCAACTTTACAAAAAATTAGTAACATATTTCTATCAACAATATATGAGAGTGTCTGTTTCCTCAAGCCTTCAGTATCACTGGATATAATTGCCTTCTAATTTCTTTCCCCAAATCTGATGGGTAAAAACTGGTATTTCATTTTCCATTTCCAAGACTACTAATGAGCCTGACGTCTGGTGGCGCAGTGGATAAAGCGTTGACCTGGAAATGCTGAGGTCGTCGGTTCGAAACCCTGGGCTTGCCTGGTCAAGGCACATATGGGAGTTGATGCTTCCAGCTCCTCCCCCCTTCTCTCTCTCCTTGCTCTCTCTCTCCTCTCTAAAAAAAAAGACTACTAATGAGGCTGTGCAACCTCATATGTAATTTTGGGCTATTTATTTATTTTTTTACAAAGACAGAGAGAGCGAGTCAGAGAGAGGGACAGACAGACAGGAACAGAGAAATGAGAAGCATCAATCATCAGTTTTTCATTGCGACATCTTAGTTGTTCATTGATTGCTTTCTCATATGTGCCTTGACCGCAGGCCTTCAGCAGACTGAGTAACCCTTGCTCAAGCCAGCGACCTTGGGTCCAAGCTGGTGAGCTTTTGCTCAAGCCAGATTAGCCCGCACTCAAGCTGGCAACCTCAGGGTCTCAAACCTGGGTCCTCTGCATCCCAGTCCGACGCTCTTATCTACTTCCCTACCACCTGGTCAGGCTAATTTTGGGCTATTTAAATTTTCTCTTGTCTTTGCCCATTTCTCCCCATTTTCACTTTGTTTATGGTCTCTTATGCTATACATAAAAAAATAAGATTAAAAAATGTAGGTAAATATGTTGATCTTTTCTATGGCTCCTAGATTAACTGTCTTGTTTCATAAGGTCTTCACTGCCTTACGGTAGTATGAAACTATTCTAAATTTTCTTTTGGCATTATTCTGATTTGTGTTTATTACACAGCATGAGGTAAAGGTTTAGTTTTGCTTGCTTTTGGATAGTTAGCAATTATATCATCACTATATATTAAATACTTATCCTTTGGGCAAAGATTTAAAATTCCACATTTGAGGAATCTCTGCTTATGTGGAGAGTTCTTATATATGTGTGGATCTCTTTGTGATCTCTCCATTTTGTTCCACTGACTTATTGATCTATCCTATACTAATACCAGACTCTTTGTATTTAGTATTTTATAGTAATTTTTGACATTAGGTAAGATATGCATTTACTATTGTTCCCCTTACAAATGACCTGGCAATTGACCTGTGGTGGCGCAGTGGATAAAGCATCGACCTGGAAATGCTGAGGTCGCCGGTTCGAAACCCTGGGCTTGCCTGGTCAAGGCACATATGGGAGTTGATGCTTCCAGCTCCTCCCCCCTTCTCTCTGTCTCTGTCTCTCCTCTCTCTCTCTTTCTGTCTCTCCCTCTCCTCTCTAAAATGAATAAAAAAAATGTATCTTTAAAAAAAACAAAAAAACAAAAACAACAACAACAACAAAAAGGCCTGGCAATATACACAAATTTATATTATAAGTACATATAATGCATTGATGAAGGATTAGTGTATTCATGATAAGCCACATGACATGGAAATGAAAGCAAAGGAGTATTGATCTTGGTGAGTTTCTTGCCAAAAAAACCCTCTTCCCTCACCAGTGATTCCCAAAACTTTACAAACGCTTACAGTTTTAGTTTAGAAGACAAAATTAAAAGGTTTGGTGTCACTGGAGTGCAGGTTTTGCTCCAATTGTAAAGGTGAAGTGTTTTCCTGCATGCTGTGGGAGTAAAAGTATATTGATGTACTCCTGTAATCTGTTGGTAATGTATTCCATGGTGTGCTTGAAAACTTGTCTAGATACTATTAATCTCTTTTGCCGCACTATAATGTATCTTCTCTGTGCTGTGCTCAACATGCAAATATTCGTTTTCTCACTTCAAGTGGGAGATTTTTAACATGGGTCAAACACTATTGCAGTGAACCTGGCAGGTATGCCAGACACTTCCTGTACCGTCAGTGTGCAGACCAGACTCGCCTTCCCAGCTCCCACACGCTGCTCCCACAGGTCAATGGCTGGGGGTGCTGCAACGTGGGGTAGGACCCTCTCAGGGAGCCAGGCTTTCTTCCAGAACAGCAGGGCTTCTTTGTCTGCAGTTTTCCTAATTTCAGCTGCTTGACCGCCAGGGCCATTGACCTTGAATAAAGCACTCAGAAACTTTAGGAATTTAGCAAGGATGGGTTAAGGTGGATTTTTTTTTTAGTTAGAATATGAATATTCTATTTTTTTTTGTATTTTTCTGAAGCTGGAAACGGGGAGAGACAGTCAGACAGACTCCCGCATGCGCCCGACCGGGATCCACCCGGCACGCCCACCAGGGGAGAAGCTCTACCCACCAGGGGGCGATGCTCTGCCCCTCCGGGGCGTCGCTCTGTCGCGACCAGAGCCACTCTAGCGCCTGGGGCAGAGGCCAAGGAGCCATCCCCAGCGCCCGGGCCATCTTTGCTCCAATGGAGCCTTGGCTGCGGGAGGGGAAGAGAGAGACAGAGAGGAAGGAGGGGGTGGGGGGTGGAGAAGCAAATGGGCGCTTCTCCTATGTGCCCTGGCCGGGAATCGAACCCGGGTCCTCCGCACACCAGGCCGACGCTCTACCGCTGAGCCAACCGGCCAGGGCCTGAATATTCTATTTGTATAGACAGCCCATATGGGGGAAGCCAAGGACTCTGAGCCCGCAGTACCCGATAGGAATTTCAGCTCCTCCATCCCCTTGACAGCTCCAGTTTGGTGTCTGACTTCAACCAGTCAGTGCCTCTGTTTCCTCCTCTGCAAAGTGAAGGTGAAAATGATACTGAAATCATAGGACTACTGTGAGGATGAAATGACTTGATATATGTCATGCATTTGAAACTGTGCCTGGCACACAATGAGTGCTCTTTGAGTGTTTGCTATGTTATGATTATTCGTTCCTTGAGGGAGAAATTGGACACAAAGCCTGGATTTATAACAGAGAAGTGAGGAAGGAGACAGGGTGTGACAATCTCAGCCAGGCGGACAGAGTTTTAGAATAGACTCCCAGAGAGCTAGGGTACAAATCAAGAAACAGAAGTATCTTTGTAGGGGTGGCTCTGCAGGGTTTAAGGGAAAATTGCAGTGCCCGGGGACGTGTGTGTCCAGTTATTACCATGGCCACTCTGGATCCTGCATGGATTGTAGCATAGCCAATTGCAGGCGTCACCTGCTGAGGGTCCTGATGCCCCCAGGATACCTCCAGCCTCAGCCAAGACTGGCCGAGGTACTGGCTGAGTCACTCAAAATGGAGGGCATCAAGGGCTGACCTCGACCTTGTATGGCAGCATGTAAATCAGTCTTCCCCTCCTCCTCCTCCTCTTCCTCTAATTCTCTCTCTTTTTTTATTCAGTGAGAGGAGGGGAGGCAGAGACAGACTCCCGCATACGCCCGCCTGACCAGGATCCACCCAGCAAGCCCACCAGGGGACAATGCTCTGCCTATCTGGGGCCCCTGCTCCGTTGCAATCTGAGCCATTTTTTTAGTGCCTGAGGTGGAGGCCATGGAGCCAACCACAGTGCCTGGGGCCAACTTGCTCAATCGAGCCATGGCTGCAGGAGAGGAAGAGAAGAGAGATAGATAGAGAGGGAAGTGGAGGGGTGGAGAAACAGATGGATGCTTCTCTGCTGTGTGCCCTGATCGAGAATCAAACCCAGGACATCCACACGCCAGGCCAACATTCTACCACTCAGCCAACTGGCCAGTGGTAAAGAAGGTGTGTGGTCCATTTGGTGTATGGACCTTTCAGGCACACCTGCAAGCCCAACTGGGATTCCTTTGCTGCATTATAGCTGTTTGATTTGTTGAAATTCAAGAGGAAAAATCAAGGGTATCTCTCACTCTGCTGTTATTCTGGTGTCATCTCCCTTAACATCTTTTTAAACAGTCTAATTGTTTGAAACAGGATTCAAATGAGATCCATTTTGATCCAATCTGTTGATATGACTTTTATTTCTCTTAATCCATGAATCTCTTTCTCTTCTTTTTTTAAAAATATTTTATTTATTGATTTTAGAGAGAGCAGTGAGAGAGAGAAAGGCGGGGGGTGGGGGAAGTAGGAAGCATCACCATGTAGTTGCTTCTCGTCTGTGCCTTGACTGGGGAAAGCTGGAGATGGAACTGGTGGCCTCAGCATGCCAGGTCAGCACTTTATCCACCGTGCCAGTACATGTCAGGCGGATCTCTTTTTCTAAACTTTTAATTTATTTGTTGAAGAATCTTCACTGTTCGATCTGTACATGTTTTCAGAGTCTAGATTTTGCCAGTTGTGTCCCCCACAGTGTCATTTAGCATTTTCCTATGCCCCCTATATTTCCGGTAAACTGGTAAATTGGTAGTTAGAGATAGAGGCTTGTTCAGATTTGGGTTTGATTCTTTGGCAAGAATTATTCATAAATAGGATTGTATGTAAGAGGCACATTATATCTGGAGCTTTCTCTTTCTGCAATGTTAGCAGCAATTAATGAGCATTGTTAGGATATTCTCGTTCTGCTAGCTCTTTGCTTATTAGCTGAAATACTTCTGTGAAGAGAGATTTTTCCTCATTTGCTAGTTTACTTTACTCTGAGGTAGATTTGGTAAAGGAAGTCAAAATAAATGCTTATTTCTTTTCCTTTATTAGTTTTCATACAAGTGCATTGTTTCCCTTGCATTCTACAAAGGTGCTCAATGAAAGTTAAAAATTTTGTGTGCTTTTTGAGTAATTTTATGAACTCATACATTTTCAAGTAGTTGATGTATTTAAACACATTCCATTGTTATTCTTATTGATTTTGAAATGATCCCCCCTTTGGTCAATGAAACACTTTTTTTTTTTTCAGTAGAAACCAATGAAGTTTATCGGCAGTCACAATGCTTACTTATACTGTATGCAACAAACACCCTTACAAGTCTATTGGCAACCTGATCACGTAAGAAAGGGTTTACCACACAGACGCCAGAGAAAAAGGAAGAAAAAATGAATAGGTTTGCTTCTGGGGGTAGAGGAGAGAAATAAAAATAAAACCTAATTGATGAGTGCCCAATGGGCAAAAGCTGAACTAGAGCTGTGTGCAACTAGCAGCAACAATTGTGGGAAAAATACAAGGCAAATAGCTTTCTCCGTTAATTTTTTTCTGTAGGTGAATTTTTTTAACATAAAACATTTATTATGGTTTTTATTTTATAAAAATGTGTGTTTTAAGGAGGTGGGAGAATGTTAAATATTTCACGTCAGACCTTGTTACTCAGAACCCGCCCACTATAGTAACTTCCTCCAGTTCATACATTCACAAGTGCAGGGCACATATATAAATATCCACACGCACATGCAGCTGAGCGTCTGGTGGACTCATCCAAATCGCCCCATAGGAAAGCAGCTGGCCCAATCCCTTCTCTCTGGTCTCTAGCACTATAGATAGAGACTAAGAACCCTAAATTATAGAGGTACATCTGACTTTTAAAAGCCAGAGAGACATCTGTCTGAGGATGAAGGTAAGCAAAGTGGGGAAAAGCGGAAAAGGATGAAGCCAAGTTCACCAAACACTTTTAGCTAGAGATGTGTCACTGCAAGGGGCCGAGGGACCTTGGGCAGCATGTGTGGTTGAAGGGGCAGTGACAGTGCTACCCATGGCTTAGAGTTCCTGATAGCAAGGGCAATGCAGGAACAGGAAGTATTATTTTAGAGGCAAGGAAAGGACAATATGAAAAAATATACATTTGGAATTTTTACTTTTTTTTATTGCCTTTCTATGCTGTCATAAATAGATCTCTGCACATTCACATATCCTGGTGCCATCAAGCTTTAGGCACCAGAATACACGTTTCTTCCTCACTCACATACACATCCTCTTACATCGGCATTGATACACTAGACTCAAAATTTTATAGTCAACTTTTGTTTTTAAACTTAAAAAAAATATTTCTGTTGAATTTATTGGGGTGACATCAGTTAATAAAATTATCTAGGTTTCAAATGTACAATTCTGTAACACATCATCTGTTATATTGTGTGTTCACACTCCAAGTCTAGTCTCCTGCCGTCACAATTTATCCCCCTCTGCCTCTGGAAATCACCATATTGTTGTCCTTCTATGAATTTATTTATTTATTTATTTATTTATTTATTTATTTATTTATTTATTTATTTTTGCTTAATTCCTTCACCTGTTTTGCCCAGCCCCTCACCCCTCCCTTTTGGCAACTATCAGTCTGTTCTCTGTATCTATGAGTCTGTTTCTATTTTGTTTGTTGGCTTATTTTGTTCATTAGATTCCACATATAAGTGAAATCATACAGTGTTTGTTTTTCCCTGAGTGGCTGATTTCACTTAGCTTAATACCCTCTAGGTCCATCCATGCTGTTGCAAAAGGTAAGATTTCTTTCATTTTATGACTTAGTAGTAGTCCATTGTGTAAAGTGTACCACAGCTTTTTTATCCACTCATGGTGATGGGCATTTGGGCTGCTTCCAAATCTTTATTTTATTATTTATTTATTTATTTTTTACAGAGACAGAGAGTGAGTCAGAGAGAGGGATAGATAGGGACAGACAGACAGGGATGGAGAGAGATGAGAAGCATCAATCATTAGTTTTTCACTGCACATTGCAACACCTTAGTTGTTCATTAATTGCTTTCTCATATGTGCCTTGACCGTGGGCCTATAGCTGACCCAGTAACCCCTTGCTGGAGCCAGCAACCTTGGGTTCAAGCTGGTGGACTTTTTGCTCAAACCAGATGAGCCCGCACTTAAGCTGGCTACCTCGGGGTCTCGAACCTGGGTCCTCTGCATCCCAGTCCGACACTCTATCCACTGCGCCACCGCCTGGTCAGGCTGCTTCCAAATCTTGGCTATTGTAAATAACACTATAATGAACACATAGGGGTGAATATATTCCTTCAAATCGATGTTTTGGGGTTTTTTTTTTTTTTGGATGTATTCCCAGAAGTGGGACTGCTAGGTTATAAGGTAGTTCTCTTTTTAATTTTTTAAGGAAACTCCATATTGTTTTCCATAGTGGCTGAACCAGTCTGTATTTTCACCAGCAGTGCAGGAGGGTTCCTTTTTCTCCATACCCTCACCAATACTTGTTTCCTGATTTATTGATGAGCTCCATTCTAACAGGTGTGAGGTGGTATCTCATTGTGGTTGTAATTTGCATTTCTGATGATTACTGACATCGACCATCTTTTCATATGTCTATTGGCCATCTGTATGTCCTCTTGGGAGAATTGTTTATTCAGGTTCTTTGCCCATTTTTTAATTGGATTGTTTATTTTTTGGTGTTGAGTTGTTTGAATTCTTTATAAATTTTGGATATTAACCTCTTATTAGATGTTTAATTGGTGAATATGTTCTTCCAGTCAGTGTGTTGTCTTTTTATTTGTCAATGATTTTCTTTGCTGTGCAAAAGCTTTTTAGTTTGATGTAGACCCATTTGCTTAGATTTTCTTTGCCCAAGGAGTTATATCCGAGAAAATATTGCTATGAGAAATGTCTGAGATTTTACTGCCTATGTTTTCTTCTAGGATTTTTATGGTTTCGAGTTTTATATTTAAAGCCTTTAATACATTTTGAGTTTATTCTTGTGTATGGTGTAAGAAGGTGGTCTAGTTTAATTTTTTGTACATATCTTTGCAATTTTACCGGTATCATTTATTGAATAGAATGTCTTTATCCCACTGTATATTCTTGCCTCCTTTGTCTAATATTAATTGACCATAAAGGCATGGGTTTATTTTTGGGTGCTCTGTTTTGTTCCATTGATCTGCATGTCTGGTGTTATGCCAGTACCATGCTGTTTTGATTTTTGTAGGCTTGTAGTATATTTTGATATCAGATAGCATGATACCTTTCACTTTGTTCTTTTTTGTCAAAATTGGTGAGGCTATTCAGGATCTTTTGTGGTTTCATATACATTTTTGGAATATTCTAGATCTGTGAAGTATGCCATTGGTATCTTGATAGGAATTGCGTTGAATGTATAGATTACTTTGGGTAGTATGGATATTTTAATGAGGCTAATTCTTCCTATCCATGAACATAGTATATGCTTCCACTTATTTGTATCTTCTTCCAGTGGTTTCTTCACTGCCTTATAATTTTTTGAGTATAGGTCTTTTACATATTTGGTTAAATTTATTCCCAGGTATTTTATTCTTTTTGAAGCAATTGTGAATGAGATTGTTTTTTGTTGTTGGGTTTTTTTTTTTTTGTATTTTTCTGAAGTTGGAAACAGGGAGGCAGTCAGACAGTCCCGCATGCGCCCGACCAGGATCCACCCGGCATGCCCACCAGGGGGCGATGCTCTGCCCATCTGGAGCGTCGCTCTGCAGCAATCAGAGCCATTCTAGCGCTTGAGGCAGAGGCCACAGAGCCATCCTCAGCACCCCGGCAAACCTTGCTTCAATGGAGCCTTGGTGCGGGAGGGGAAGAGAGAGACAGAGAGGAAGGAGAAGGGAGGGGTGGAGAAGCAGATGGGCGCTTCTCCTGTGTACCCTGGTCGGGAATCGAACCCGGGACTCCCGCTTGCCAGGCCGACGCTCTACCACTGAGCTAACCGGCCAGGGCCAATGAGATTGTTTTTTTTAGTTTCCCCTTCTGAGGTTCATTATTGGTGTATAAAAATGCAACTGATTTCTGTATATTTATTTTTTACCCTGCTATTTCACTAAATCATTTATCAGTTCTAGTAGTTTTTTGGTGGAATCTTTAGGGTTCTCTATATACAGTGTCATGTCATCTGCAAATAATGACAATTTTGCTTCTTTCTTTCCAATCTGGATACCTTTTATTTCTTCTTGTCTGATTACTATGGGTAGGACTTCCAGTGCTATGTTGAATAAGAGTGGTAAAAGTGGACATCCCTGTCTTGTTCCCAATCTTAAGAGAAACTCATGTTGTTTTTACCCATTGAGTATGATGTTGGCTGTGGGTTTTCACATATGGCCTTTATTAAATTGAGGTAAGTTCCTTTTATTGCCACTATGCTGAGAGTTTTTATTGTAAACAGGTGTTGGATTTTATCAAATGCTTTTTCTGCATGTATTGATATGATAATGTGATTTTTATCCTTTATTTTGTTTATATGGTGTATTCCATTTATTGATTTGTGGATGTTGTGCCAACCTTGCATCCACGGAATAAACCCCACTTGATCATGGTGTAATTACCTTCTTAATGTATTGCTGGATCCTGTTTGCTAATATTTTGTTGAGGATGTTAGCATCTATATTTATCAGGGATATTGGCCTATAATTTTCTTTGTAGTGTCTATCTGGTTTTAGAATTAGGATAATGGTTTTCTTGTAAAATGAAATTGGGAGTCTCCCTCTTCTTGAATTTTTTGGAATAGTTTGAGAAGGATAAGTATTAGTTATTTTTTAAATGCTTGGTCAGATTCACTTGTGAAGTAATCCAGTTCAGGATTTTTGTTTGTTGGGAGTTTTTTTTGATTACTACTTCAATTTCATTAGTTGTAATTGGTCTGTTCAGATTCTCTGATTTTTCTTGATTAAGTTTTGGAAGGTTGTATGTTTCTAGGAATTTATCCATTTAATCCAGATTGTCCAATTTGTTGGCATATAGTTGTTTGCAATATTTTCTTACAATATTTTGTATTTCTTTGGAGTCAGTTGTTACTTCTCTTTAATTTCTGATTTTATTTATTTGGTCCTCTCCTTTTTTCTTGGTGATTCTGGATAAAGGTTTGTCAATCTTGTTTATCCTTATTTAAATTTATTGATTTATTTTAAAGAGACAGAGAGAGGAAGAGAGAGAGAGGCATTCATTTGTTGTTCCACTTAGTTGAGCATTCATTGGTCGCTTGTATGTGCCCTGACCAGCGATTGAACCTGCAATCTTGTTTTTTTGAGGGGATGATGCTCTACCTGACTGGGCTAACCAGCCAGAGCCTCTTGTTTTTTCTTTTCAGGATCAGCTCTTAGTTTCGTTGATCTTTTGTATTTTTTTAGTCATTATGTCATTTCTTTCTGCTCTGATTTTTATTAATTCCTTCCTTCTATTTACTTTGGGCTTTGCTATAGTTCTTTTTCTAGTTATTTTAAGTGTAAAGTTAGATTGTTAATTTGAGATTTTTTTTTTTGTTTCTTGAGGTAGGCCTGTATTGCTATGAATTTCCCTCTTAGGACTGCTTTCACTTTGTCCCATAGATTTTGGGTTGTTTTGTGTTCATTTTCGTTTGTCTCACCTTGATTTTTTTGATTTCTGACTTGATCTCATTGTTGACACATTTATTGTTTAATAACATGTTATTTAGCCTCCATGTGTTTGTGTGTTCCTCAGTTTTTTTCTTGTAATTGAGTTCTAGTTTCATATCATTGGTTATAAACTTGAGTCTATACAAACTTTGTTCAAAATATTATGAAAATGTGCATGTTTTTACAAGGTAGGTTGTGGCAGAACACTGGGGGTTCTACCCCTTTGGGTGGCCATAGGAGAGAATAAAGTCTCACCTTTTCTACCCCAACCCCCAGGAATCAGCGATGCTGTGCTTCCTAGTGAGTGAGCTCATATCGCTATTCCTTGGGAAAACAACTAGTTGACCTTTGAAGTTTTCTTCACACCTCTGGAGGAGGGAGCCAGGATTTGGCAGGTCTTGTCCCTTGCAGTTGTTCACCCCTGTGGGCCAGACCAAAGGGACCTGCTCTGTACAGATAGAGTCCAAGGAGGTGTCAGCTCACCATATCATTGCTATTCATGCCATAAGTGGAATTCTTCCATATCAGCTCATCATATTATTGCTATTCACTCCAAAAGCAGAATTTGTCATCAAGTCGTTGACTTCTCAATGGAATGCTGAGAGGTTCTGAGTAAACCTGTCTCTGTTTTTCATTAGATTTCACTCTATGCCTTCCATCAAGTTTTTGAAACACAAATGCATAGTCTGCTGCTCCTCTGGAGGCTGGCTGTTCATGATATTGTTCCTTTGGTCAAAAAAACCCCAAAACTTTTTATTAAGTCATATTAAGCCACATAGGGATTGGGACATGGACCACGGGTTCCTACTGTTTTCAAAGATGATGATGTGAGCACTGTTGACCGCATCTTCTGGATCATCTCTGGATGCTGCTGCATGATGTGCAGAAAGTAGTCACTCTTCTAGTTCAGGGGTGTCGCCCTCTTCTTGGTGCTATGCAACAGCTGCTTAAAGAGCTATGTCACCATGGTGTCAAGTGCAGTAAGTCCTTCAGTTATGGAAAAGAGAATATAAATGATGATGTGAGATTCTAGGCATACAATAAAGTTGTTATCCTGCATCAGGACTTCCAGTAGTGAATAGTAAGACTTGCTAAGCTTGTGAGACCTCAAGGTCATTCAGAGCTCCAGGCATGTTCTTTCTTTTGTTCTGCCAGCCTCAGCACTTGGTTTCCTAGTCATGTTCTAAGATGGTTATCAGTCGACACTCCAGCCAGTGGGAATGTGGGACAACAGGGAAACACATCCATTCCTTTTATAGGCATGACTCAGAAGAGGCACATAACATTTTCACGATTATCCCAATTGCCAAAACATTGTCACATGGTCATACCTAGCTGCAAGAGAGGCTAGGAAATATAGTCTTTGGCTAGGAGGTAATGAGTCCAGCTAAAATTCAGGTGTTCCATTATTAAAAGAAGGAAGGGAGAATGGAGATCTGTCTCTGAAGCAAATTCCTTCATAGAAATACTGATCTCTTGTTTTATTGGAAAAATTGGTACTCACACCTTGCCTTGAGATAGCTATTGGCCTTCAATATACTGAAGGAAATAATGATACTTGCTTCCCATAATATTACAGACACCTCTGTAAAGTCTGTAATTTAAAGTCTGCTCCTTAATAAAATTGACAGTTTATACGGCATTATTCAACCTTATTTTGAAAGATGCTGACAGCTTATTAATGCTTAGAGCTTATCTAAGTAGCATAAGAACTAGTGTAGTTTAAAATGTTATGGCACCAGCATTGATCAAAGCCCCTACTTCTCCAGTTTGTTCAGTGAAGTCACTACTTATTATTATTATTATTTTGAGAGAGAGATGGAGTCAGGGAGGGAGAGAGAGGAGCAAGTGAGAAGCATCAACTCATAGTTGCTTTCACTTTAGTTGTGCATTGATTGCTTCTTGTACATGCCTTGACCGGTGATCTGAGGGACTCAAGTTAAGCCAGCGTCCCCTTTTGGGCTCAAGCCAGTGACCCTGAACTTTTCATGCTAATCACCTATGCGGTCAAGCTGGTGACCTTCGGGGTCACGTGGACAATCCCCCACTCAAGCAAGTGACCCCTTGCTCAAGTTGATGAGCCCGTGCTCAAGCTGGCGATTTCAGGGTTTCAAACCAGTGACTTCAGTGTTCTGGGTCAAAGCTTTATCCACTGTGCTACCGGTCAGGCTCACTACTTTATTATTAACTTTTTAGTAATAAATTAAAACCTATCAATATACTTAAGGGGATTTATATTCTTATTGAATAAGTGATAAGTGGTTTATGTACTGTAAAAAGTCTTCTTAATAGTTACCTGGAAGAACATATATAAAAATAGGCAAAGAGGAGAAATATACAAATCCATACTCTTATGCAGGTGAGTTGTAGATTTCACATAACCATTTTTAAAAAAGATTTTATTTTTAGAGGAGAGAGAGAGAAAGAAAGGGGGAAGGAGCGGGAAGCATCAACTCATAGTAGTTGCTTCTCATATGTGCCTTGACTAGGCAAGCCTGGAGCTTCAAACTTTGACCCCAGCGTTCCAGGTGGAAGCCCCATCCACTGTACTACCACAGGTCAGGCCACATAACAACCTTTGAACAGATTCATCAGATATGGACATTCTTGGATTCTATTTCATTTGTTTCAGATACTGGTCCAAATAATATGTTTGGAGCAGTTTGCTTATCTACCATCTACCATTCATTTAGTTAATATCTATTGAGTACCTACTACATATCAGTGCCATTCTAGGTGCTTAAAGCACGTCAGTGAATGAAAGAGACAAATACATCTTCCTTTCATGGAACTTCTGCCTGTGTTGCAACATCAATAGATTAGAGTTTCCTAGCATTCTTTATAAAAATGTGAACTTTTAAAATTGAAATATGCTATACATACAGAAAAGTGCAAAGGTCATGACTGAAAAAGCTTAATGAATTTTCACAAAGTGAACTAACCAGTGTAACCAGAACTCCATATGCTGTTTGCGCTGCCTCAGTCTCTGTCTCCTGGGAGTAGCCACTTTCCTGGACTTCTAACACCATCAATTAGATTTGTTTGCTTTTATTTTATTTTATTTTTTTTTGTATTTTTCTGAAGTTGGAAATGGGGAGGCAGTCAGACTCCCGCATGCGCCCAACCGGGATCCACCTGGCATGCCCACCAGGGGGCAATGCTCTGCTCATCGGGGGCATTGCTCTGTTGCAACCAGGGCCATTCTAGTGCCTGAGGCAGAGGCCATGGAGCCATCCTCAGCACCTGGGCCAACTTTGCTCCAATGGAGCCTTGGCTGCGGGAGGGGGAGAGAGAGACAGAGAGGAAGGAGAGGGGGAGGGGTGGAGAAGCAGATGGGCGCTTCTCCTGTGTGCCTTGGCCGAGAACCGAATCTGGGACTCCTGCACGCCAGGCCGACACTCTACCACTGAACCATTCGGCCAGGGCCAGATTTGTTTGCTTTTAAACTTGATGGAAATGGAATCATACAGTTCATGGTCTTCTGTGGCTAGATTCCTTTTTTCAACATTTTGTTCATGACATTCATCAGGTTGTTTTGTGTTATTATAGTTCATTTATTCTCTTTACTGTATCATCTTCCATTGTGTGAATATACCATAATATTTAAAAAAATATTTTATTTATTGATTTTAGAGAGAGAGGAGGGAGGCTAGGAAATGAGAAATACCATACTTTTTGCTCCATAAGATGCACTGACCATAAGACATACCTAGGGAATAAAGGAGGAAAATAAAAAAAAAAAAATTTTCTGAACCAAATGGTGTGTTAAAATATTTAATAAAATACCATATTTTTCGCTACATAAGATGCACGGGCATTTTCCCCTTCACTTTTTGGGGAAAAATGTGTCTCATGGAGTGAAAAATACGGTAGTTGCTTCACTCTGGCTATTCATTGGTTGCTCGTCATATGTGTCTTGACTGGTTCAAAACCGGTGACCTCAGTGTTTCAAGTCGGCACTTTATCCACTGTGCCACCACAGGCTGGGCAACCATAACATTCTTATCAATGCTCCTACTGATGGACATTTGGTGGTCTTCTATTTTTGACAACTGAGAATAGTACTGCTATAAACATTCTTGCACATGCTTTTCACTGGACATTTATATGCATTTTAGTTGAGTACAGAACAGTTTTTATGTTCAACTTCAGTAGATAGTGACAAGCAGTTTTTCAAAACGTTTGAACCAATTTACTCTCTTCCCAGAAATGCAGGAGAATTTTCGTTGCTCCACACCATTGTCAACACTTGATATTGTCTGGCTTTTTTATTTTAGCTATTCTGTGGATAGTAGTGATATGACATTACAGTTTTAATTTGCATTCCCCCGATGACTAAGTGGGGTCCCTTTCCCTATACTTATAACACCCATTTGGATATCCCCTTTTGTGAAGTGTCTGATTAAAACATCAGCCCTTTTTCTGTTAAGTTGTCAACCTTTAGTAAGCTTTTCCCTATGTGCATTGTGACATCTTGCTTTGGAAGATCTTATGTGTATTTACATAATCAGATTTAAATTTTGTTTGCATAATTTTTTCAATAACATTAAATTGTTTAATTTATGCTGAAAACCAAGAGCCTTATTTTTATGCTTACCATGTGTTGTTTCAAAATGATGTTGTAACTTGGCAAGGACCATAGAACTATTTTTAAAAATTTCACTGCTTCAACTCTGCTGATGACTTGTGTACTGTTCTAACATGATAAAAGCTGACTGCCTATAACAAATTCAGCCACCATTTTATTGTCTTTAAATGACATCGTGAGAGCATTTTGGGCACATTATTTTCATTTTATGTACTGTCAATTGCTAGAGAAAGATTCATTTGATTCCAGCATGCTATTTTGTGTTCTTTCATCTCCAGCCCAATCAATCTCATTACCATCATCACCAATTGTTTTTCAGATGTCCTCTTTTTAATCTGTAATCCATTTCTGGCTTTAAAGGTAATAATTTTAAACCACTGGAAAAAGTTGTAAATAATAACTCATGTCAAAACTGTTTATTATGTGCCAGGCATTGGTCTATTCTTTAAAATTTATTTATTGGGGTGACATTGGTTAATACATTCCAGGGGTAGGCAGAATGTTTATGGTTGTTCATATGGAAAATAATACCATAATTAATAAATAATACAAGACTAAACTGTTTCACATACTCACAACTGTAAACCTACTTTTGCCAACCCCTGTATATGTTTCATGTGTACAATTCTATAATCCGTTATCTGTATATTGAATTGTGGGGGGGGTACCACCCAAAGTGAGGGGTATGCAACATAATCAAATGTCAAAATAATCTGGAGATGTTTTCTCTGAACATATGTACCCTGATTTATCAATGTCACCCCATTAAAATTAATTAAAAAAATTATATACAGCACACACACAAAAAGACCCTTCACAAATAAAACCTCTCAGTGAACTGCATTCCTCTGGGCTTCAACAGCACCTGAAGTAGGCTCTGTAAGCACCACACACTATTATAGATTCTCTGCCTGTCTGTCTGTCCAACAGTCCAGGGGTGCCACATTCTTTAAATTTTAATTCATTTAACCCAAATGATGTAGGTCCTGTTATCAGCTTCATTTTATAGATGATGAAATCGAGGCTCAGGAGAGATAACTTGGCAGAGTCACAAAGTTGGTAAGTAGGAAACTCAGGATTTAAACCCTGATGCCTAGATCTCGATTTCTCCAGCACCTTTGGCTCTCTCTGTTCAGCTTGATTTGGCAAATTTCCCACTACCAGCATGCTCATGAACATACTACACATTCCCGCCTTACTGATAGCACTGTTAGCACATGGAAACCCTCCTACAAGCAAATGGTGGCGTGGCTAAAACCCCCGGGTTGGCCAGGATGTTTCATGCATCCCAGCTTCTAGAGTCCTTTTATTCAGAGGTCACACACAAATCTGGGCAGCACAATTGTTTCCTTCTGCTTTCTCCTTACCTGGGTCAGAGCCTGGCCCTTTTGTACACAGCATTGGTGGACAGACCATTGTTATCTTTTTCCTCTTGTCTCACATTTGGATTTGGGGCCGAAAGAGACCCTTTTTGAACCTCGAACCTCATCGGTGCTCTCAGTCCTGGGTCCAAGAGCTCTGTTCCAGTATTTTGGGCATAAACCCAACTCATGACAAAGCAGCACGGCAGCTTTCCATTTCTTCTTTCTCTAACGTAAATCTCAATGGGACAGCAACAATGTTTTGGCCTATACAAATGATATGCTGGGGGTTATTAAATATGATTTCATTTAGAAAGTAGAGCCCCTGGGTGGCTCTTATTTTTGTTTTGGGAAACAAATTGGCAGTTCTTTAGTGCTCTGAATATTAAAATAGAATTGGGTATGGAATTGTCTTGGACCTCATCCAAAGGATTCGAATTATCAAGGCATGCTAATGACCAGGTAGGTATAAAGCAGTTTTGCCTGCAAGGTGGTCCTGTGGTCTGGAGCCCCACACGTAATATTAGACTAAAGATTTGGTTGTTTATTTGTATCTTTTCACAACTGTATTTTTCTTAAATGGACACTTCTTTTGCTATGATCAAGTGCCAGAAATTGGAAAGTATCTATGTCCTCAAAGTGGGAGAAAGTAAAAAGGAAACTCAGTAGGAAAAAAAAAAGAGCTCCCCTTCTCTTTTAACTCCAGTAAGTTCTAGAATGTTTTGACTTTTTCTCATTGTTGCACGGATAGTTCTATTCAGAGCACTGCAAGTATGAACTTGTATTTAGTGGAAATTATTAAACGGAGACCTTGAGAGTCAGGCTAGTTGTCTGGAATTTGCTCCTCTAACCTGCGATTGTTTGCTAGCCATTTTAAATTTATTTATTTATTCATTTTAGAGAGGAGAGGGAGAGACAGAGAGAGACAGAGAGGAGAGACAGAGAGAGAAGGGGGCGAGGAGCAGGAAGCATCAACTCCCATATGTGCCTTGACCAGGCAAGCCCAGGGTTTCAAACTGGCAACCTCAGCATTTCCAGGTCGACGCTTTATCCACTGCGCCACCACAGGTCAGGCTTGCTAGCCATTTTTTTAAAATACATTTTTATTTTAATGGGGTGACATCAATAAATCAGGGTACATACATTCAAAGGAAACATTTCCAGGTTATCTTGTCATTTAGTTCTGTTGCATACCCATCACCCGAAGAGAGATCGTTCTCCACCACCCTCCATCCAGTTCTCTCTGTACCCCTCCCCCTCCCCCTCTCCCTCCTTCCCTCCTCCCACCCCCCGTAACCACCACACTCCCGTCCATGCCTCTTAGTCTCGCTTCTATGTCCCACCAATGTATGGAATCCTGCAGTTTCTGTTTTTTTCTGATTCGCCCATTTCACCCCACACAATGCTACCAAGACTCCACCATTCCGCTGCAAGTGATCCGATGTCATCATTTCTCCTAGCTGAATAGTATACCATGGTGTATATGTGCCCCATCTTCTTCATCCAGTCCTCTATTTTTTTTACAGTGATTAAAAGCCTTTAAGCAAACTCTTGGCCAATACAGCAAGAATCCCTAAAAGAGTAGTGTCCTTAAAATGTTCACCAAGTCCAAGTTGGCCCCATCACCATGCCAAATCCCTGAAAAATGCAACCTAACCACAGTTCAGTCTGTTAGGAGCTGTCAGAGGGAGCAGGAGTCCAGGAAAGTTCCCCACAGGAAAAGTCCGCATGGCACTGGAATTGTTGTCACCATTCTATACTTTGCAGCTCATGTCCAAGTCCCAATGACCGCTGCTTCTTTGCTAGCCATTTTTATGAGCTGATTAGTTCCTTAGGATTCACTCTGTGAGGCCACATTTTTCAGTGTGTGTGCAGCAGAGGACACTATGCTCAGGCAACAAATAAAGCCCAGTGTGGGTGGCTTCATTTGTGAGAACGGAAATTCTAACAATGAGAAGCAAGGAGTTTATCAGGAGTGTGAACCCTGAGGGAAAAAAAAGACACCTAAGAAGGGCTCCTGGTGGCTAACTGGGCTCTAATAAAGGCAGAGCCTAGAGGCCATTACAGCACAGGGGTCTCTCATGCAACCTGCACTTCTGAGGAAAAGCTTTTGCATTGAACTGCCTCTCTCTATGCTGTATTTCTGCCCTCTGAGCCAGCCCTTATAAAGGAGTTCTTGGTGTCCTATTTCAACTAATTGGACAGAGGCTTTCCCCATCCAATTAGAGCTGCACAGCTCCAACCAATCAGAGCGGCTCTATTCTAACCAATCAGGACAGTGCCTTTGGACCAATCAAACTGTGAGGAATCGAAGTGCTCATTTGCATGTGGACAGACCAATCCGGGACCAGAGGTGGAGACTTCTGTGTGAATAAGCCAGCTCCCCTCTGGCTAGGAGACCTGCATTTTCCACTGAAGACTGTATGTATTTACTCTACTAGAGGTGGCACACCAAAGATTTTGCTGGAGCAGAGCAGAGCTGTGTAGGTAAAGAGAGGCCTGGCCCAGAGCTCTTCAGCAGCCATACTGTTTTCACAGTCATGCTGTATGAGTATTGAGCTGTTGAAACTGAATGAAGTTTCCTTCTTCTCTGCACCCCAAATTGGGGATTCTTGTTGACATTAAATTGGTACCTGACAGGAGCCGTTTCCTGCTTCTGGATCTTGGGTGTTTTTCACCCCTTATCCTGTGACTCCTTCCAGTTCTACAGAGTATTCCTAGAATGATGGGAATGAACTCAAGAACGTGACAGTAAATAATGGTATATACCTCTCCCACCAAAGATATATTTTTCTTCTTGTCTATTCTGATTCTATGATCTTCTTTGCTAATGGGCTTTAGGTGGGACAAAATTTTATGATTTATTCATCAATCAGTTCAAAAGTTTCCAGTGGACATTCTGGTGAAAGAGAAAAATTATTTGATTCTTTTCTGAGCAACTTTACAATAATACGGCCACCTTTGCTAGATAGCCTTCTTTTATTCACAAGTCTGTTCACCAATAGAGGTGAAAATTTAAGAGGATCCTTACATGTGTGGCAGGTCTATTTTCTTTTTGATGTCACAGAATAAATCACTGTGACATGAATGCCCCTAGGCTTCACTAGTGGATACAGATGGAATTGTGTTAACAGTGGGAGTCCGGATTTCATAGCTCACCTATGACTTCCAGCTTCCATAAAGCCCCTTTCTCCCCAAAAGGGTTTCTGTTAGTCATTAGGAGGAGGCTCACGTGTGCCTACAGATCATCTTGGAGTGCAGTCACATTGCTTCTCTCACAGTCCAAGTCCTCCTCCTTGATGGCTTTTGCTCCTGACTCCGCTTGATGGTGCGTCTGGTTGCTACGTGTTGCCCCTTGTGGGGATGCCAAGGGGCGTGATTGTCCTGTGCTCACAGGAGCACTTACACTTGCAGCTTCTTTGGGAGGCATGATCGTGCTTTATGGAGCACAGAGACCGCCCCTTTCTCTAGCTCTGCATCGAGCCTTGTCACCTAGGAGACCAAAGAATTGCTTTTGCTCCCCCCCCCCAGCCATGCCTCACAGAATCTTTAATTAAAATACTCATTTCTGTTTTTCCTGCACTTCTCTCGATTGGAGGTCAAACTCTGTCTCCTAGGGCCAGTTGGAGAACTAATACCAGGACATTTTTCTTTCTTTTTTTTTTTTTAAATTTTTTATTTTATTTTATTTATTCATTTTAGAGAGGAGAAAGGAAGAGAGAGAGACAGAGAGGAAGAGAGAGAGGAGAGAGAGACAGAGAGAGAGAGAGAAGGTGGGGAGGAGCTGGAAGCATCAACTCCCATATGTGCCTTGACCAGGCAAGCCCAGGGTTTCGAACCGGCGACCTCAGCATTTCCAGGTCGATGCTTTATCCACTGCGCCACCACAGGTCAGGCCGACATTTTTCATTTCCCCTCCCACTTCTTATTCCTGCCTCTGATACTGGACACGAAAATTTCCCTCCTCCTCTATTCAAAAAGTGCATCGACATACACACAGATAAACTCCATTGCGGGTGGGGGGTGGGGGGAGTGCTGCACTGGTTGGTCCCTTCAGGCGCGTGGTCTCGATAGATCAGGGCCTGTGCTCTAGTTCCGCAGCCTATGCCACAGCCCCTCCAGATCCCCACATCAAAGTGCTTGTGCCTTCGCTGAACCCTGGGATGCGCCCCGACAACTTCTCTGTCCCCTGTGACCAGCCTGGTTGGCTGCCCTGCCTGCTGCTGTCCTGATTCTCTTTCTTTTGTTTCCTCTTCCTTCTTCTTCGGGTGAAACATGACTTTGATGAAACGTGTTAGTGTTCAACCTGTTTTAGGCTTTGTTTCAGTGAAAGTTAGCATTCCACCCCGTCCTTGGATGGGTGCATTTCAGAATCAAGCGGATCACATTGGTAATATTGTGACTGTGGCTATCACATTTCAGGCGAGGCTGCCTTCCTTTTACTGCCCACAGGGCGAGGGGGATGGACGGCAGTCATTCTCAAATATGGCTATGCGCTAGAACCTCCTGTGTTAAGCCAAATTCGGAGGGACCCAAAACATGGAAGACACGAACAAGGTCCGTGGATTACACATCAAAGCTTTATTGTCTAGCTTGGCCAAGCGGCGGGAACTCCGACAGAAATCTGACGGAGAGCGCGCCGGCCCTTTGTTCTACTTAGTTTTTATAGTTTTGTAAGTGGGAAGTACGGAAGCAAAAATTGCAATTAGGAGCCCCTTACCGCTATTGGTTATAGTCATATATCCTTTAACATGATAGGACCACATTCAATTTGCAAGTCATACATCCTTTTGGGGAAAACAAAGTTTACAAGTCAACACAATGGTAGAAAGATGTTTCTTTACATATTAAAAGCATTCCTATATTATCTAGTGTTTATCTGCTATCTCTCTGTCCAGAGTCACACGTGTTAACCACATGCATTTACACAGGAGAGGTAGTTTCCGTGGGGACAAATACCCGCAAATGGCTCATTGCTATGAGAAAAGGTTTATTTAAGTTTTTCTCTTCCTGCACCTGGCTAGCCATTCACCCCTTTTCCCACAGGCGTAGTGGAATGTCTGGGGATCCATGTTTCCCTCCCCTTTGCATTTACAATACAGTGCCAAGGGCCATCCTGACTATGCCAATCACACAGTACAGAGACTATTCTCACAATTTCTCTGCACACCTTAACCCAAATCAACAAAATGTTTCTCAAGCCTCCCAAAATATTAATATTAATTCTGTAGCTTTTGGTACTTTACAACACCTGCGGGTGGAGTGGCTCAGTGGCTCCTCACCTGCAGTGCTGGAAAAACCTACCAGGGCTGAAAAGACAGAGCATCTGAGGAACCTTGAGCTTTGCCCCAGGGACCACTTAATCTGTAAGAAATGACCACACTCGCCCTTGGTTTAGCATTACCTTTTAATATGTTTTAGAAAAAAAATCTGGAAACAACAAAATAGCTGTTCTAGTATGAAGCTGCTGGCATTCAGTTGACAACATTTCGAGAACGCGAAAGTTTTGTAAGTTTCATTCTCCTTACTTACTGCTTTAGTTTTCTTTCTGTTTCTGTGGAGGGAATATTCTCTAACAGCTCACACGAATGGAATGAAGACGAGGTTGGGGAGATCTGTGTGCACGGGGATGTGACATTTTTTTTCTTTGAAGTTGTGTAAATTGAAATTAAGAACGTGCTTGCACAAATGTCAGAAATAGGTCCCCATCCAATATAAATCAGTCATTTTTACAGTTGAATGCGATGCGGGTTTCCATGCGGAAAAAAAATCAGTAGTGATTTGAATAGGGAAAGGTGAGGATAACATGGTTTTGTGAAATGCCCCTGTAGTTCTGAGGGTGTGGAATGTTTTCCTGGGTTGTGAGGTCAGCATGCACGTACAGTGGGGGCTCGGGGTGCGCAGCCCTGGAGCAGCTCTGCGGGTCTCTTTGATATGTACATGCACATGTTGACACGACAAGAGAAAGCATCACAGCGTTAACTCAGATTGTGAGATAATTATGACTTATTCATAGCACTGCAGGCCGATTACAATAATGATTACATTTCTGTAACAGTTTCCTCCCATCTCCTTCCTGTCCCCGGGAAGCCTAAAGAACTTTACTCATTTATTTTCATAATGTGCCCAGAGTTTAGTTGCATTCACTTCTTTAAACCGCAATGACATGAACCAAAAGGGGAAATAAGAGTTACTCAAGTTTTTGAAATGAGATGAAATTAAAATGGACCTAAACGGCATTTGCCTTTACCTGCTTGTATTTTACTAGGTCATGAGACAGCCTTGAATATTCACTGAGTATACGTTCCTTTAAGCTGGCCTTTGTAGTTAGAGCAACAGAGAAAGGCTGAAAGGAGGATGTGGGGCCATTCGTAGAGGAAAGATTATGTGTTGTAAGGCTTCGTTTTTTTTTTTAATTTTATTTATTTTTTAGAAGGAGAGAGAGACAAAGAGGGAGAGAGAGGAGAGAGAGACAGAGAGAAGGGGGGAGGAGCAGGAAGCATCAACTCCCATATGTGCCTTGACCAGGCAAGCCCAGGGTTTCGAACCTGCGACCTCAGCATTTCCAGGTCTATGCTTTATCCACTGCACCACCACAGGTCAGGCTGTAAGGCTTCGTTTTAAAGCTACTGTTTCGGTGAGAAGAGGTAGCATCGGAGAGCATATTAATGCCTTAGAAACTGCAACCAAATGGAAATTTGGCAACTTTATAAAATGTTTTAGCAGTATTCATTAAAGCTGAACATCTCCCTACCCGATGATCCAGAAATTCTGCTTCTAGATATATATACCCAAGAGAAATGAGTGCACATGTCCATCAAAAGACATGCATTATAAGAGTGTTTATAGCCGCCTTTTCCTAATAGCTCCAAATTGGAAACAACCTAAATGTCTATCAGTAAGAGATTGAATGAATAATTTATAATATGTACATACAATGAAATACTCCAAACAAGAAAACAAACAAATATACAAAATACCCTACTGATTCTCACAGACATTATGGAAGAGGCCAGTCACAAAAGTATACATACTGTTTAAATAATTAATATGAAGTTCAAGAACAAAGAGCAGTAATAGTGATGATAGAAGTCAGAATAGTGGTTATTCTTGAAGGTGGGTGTTAACTGAGAGGGGATGTGAGAGAGCCTTCTAGATGCTGGAAATATTCTAGATCTTGATCTGCTGGTAGTGACTCAGGTGTGTACATATGTCAAAATATACTGAGCTGCACACCTGAAATTATAGCAAATTCTGTATACTGTATGTACGTTATACCTCAGATAAAACAAACCAAATAAAGACAAAGCCATAAAAAGAAAGTCAGATAGAGAGATTGATGTCAAAGCATCATAATAAAAATGTCAAGAGTGGCTGTGGCCAGTGGCTCAGTGGATAGAGCGTAGGCCTGGTGTGTGGATGTCCCAGGTTTGATCCCCAGTCAGGGCACACAGGAAAAGCGATCATTTGCTTCTCTCCCCCTCCCACTCCCCCTTTTCTCTCTCTCTCCTCCTCTCCCAGTCAGTGGCTCAACTGGTGCGAGCTTCGGCCCTGGGCACTGAGGATAGCTAGGTTGTTCGAGCATCAGGCCCAGACAGGGTTGCCAGGTAGATCCTGGCCGGGGCACATTTAGCAATCTATTTCCCCTCCTCTCACTTAAAAAAAAAAAAAAAGAGTCAAGAGTTATATAACATGACTAGAAACTGTCATTTCACTAGCCCTCATCTGGTAGCAAAATAAATCTATATTCTTTCTTATCTTTCTACCAATAAATTGGTCATTTGATTTTATATTCATTATAAAAATATTTGTGGCAAATGATTATTTTCTTTTAAACTTTAATATTTCATGGCATCCCAAATGAGTTACTGGTGGGGTTAAAAGCACTCACTCACGCCAGTACAGCAAGAATCAAGAATTCTGAAACTTAAAGCAATTACCTCTTCGAATACATAAAAACGATATATATTAAAGGATGTCACAAAGAGGCCAAAAGGAGACATTCAGCAGGTTTATTGTCCTAACAAGAGGACAAAGAAACTCCTTCTGGTTTTCACAGTCCCAGGAAATAGAGCTGCCTCAGGCAAAAAGAGGTCCTTGTGGTGGCGCAGTGGTTAAAGCGTCGACCTGGAAATGCTGAGGTCGCCGGTTTGAAACCCTGGGCTTGCCTGGTCAAGGCACATAAGGAGTTGATGCTTCCTGCACCTCCCCCCTTCTCTCTCTCTCTCTTCTCTCTCTCCCTCTCTCCTTTCTAAAATGAATAAATAAAAAAAAAATAAAATAAAAGAAGAGGTCCAGCCATGGGTTTCTGTAGATTCTTGCCAAAGGCAAACTCAAAGAAGCTGCAGTTCAGATTTCCCATAAAGATAGTAGCAAACACACAGTGTTCGCCCCTTTAGAGGGCGGTGAACAGAAGGGGGGGACCTCCGAGAAAAGCTGTGGCAGACTTACCTAAAATCCATTCCCAACTTTGTATTCCTGTAGAGTTCTTACTTATACGTGTTGGAAAAACTAGTTTCATTTTCTCAGCCTTTTTCCCGTCTTGCACATAGATCCTATCTTTTGATGGAAGGACAAATAATTTGTGGGCATGTTTTACAAGTGCCACAGCATCCACAGCTGATATACATTATTGTGCATTTTCAGCTGTTATTCCTTCTCTCATTTATTCATGTGTTATATATTGAACCACCACCATGGAAGTTATAATAATAACTAACATTTATTGAACACTTTCTAGGTACCAGGCATATAATCCTGTGCAACAATCCCTGGAAGTAGGTTCTATTATTGTTTCCATTTTATAGATGACGAACCTGAGCTAGGGTGTTTAATACCTGCCCACGGTTGTGTAGCTCATATAGGGCGAGCTGGTACTTCAACCCTTGCACTTTGACTGAGAGCCCCGTCCCTGAATCAGAGAGAGGAGGAACCAGGATTGCAAGTCTAGTGCCCAGGAGGAAAGAATCACTTAAAAGTCTCCAAACCTGGTAAGAAATGGCGAAGACCATATGTGCCCTGGACAATACACACTGCTCTTTCCATCCATTTGTATGCTGAAAGGAACTATATAATGCAGGAAGGATTTTCTAAATTGTTAAACTTTCTGGATTTGCTTTGCTAATTCTTCCCTGTATTTGCCACTGCATAGCTAGTTCACAAGTACATTTACCGTCAAGTCCCAGAAAGAAAAATGATCCAGTGTTAGTATTTTACTTCTTCTGTAGTTTAATTTAAAAAGACCTTTCTATTGAAGTGTGATGTGCACACAGAGTAGTGCACTTATAACAAACTGAGCACACCTGTGTTGTGCCAGGAACAGAGCATATATTAGTTTCTTATATGGTACTGCCCAACTGTTTATGTATGGATTTCAGGAAGTCACATCTACTTCTTTGCTATCCTTACATTTTTTAAAAGGTGGTATTTATTGACTTTTTTTTAGAGGGAGGAAGAGAGAGACAGAAAAGGGTGGGGAGGAGCAGGAAGCATCAATTCATAGTAGTTGTTTGTTGTATGTGCCTTGACTGGGCAAGCCTGGGGTTTTGAACTGGTGACCTCAGCATTCCAGGTCGATGCTCTATCCACTGCACCACCACAGGTCAGGCACTATCCTTACATTTTAAATGGAGATTAAAGCAAATGCCGCATCTCTTTCTGAACATTAGTTACATAATCACTGTTATTAAATGGGTAGACTCTATAGCTTTAATATTTATGTATTAATATTGCTCCAGATGACAAATATACATTAGTAAAAATGGAAACTCTCCAGATAGAATTAAACTCATATTTTTACTCCGTTTCTGTTTCTTATTTTGTCCTCATTTTTTTCTGCTTTTGACATTCCCTATGTTATGTAAAACTGTTTTTACCTTTTTAGTTTCTATATTTTGAAGAACATTAATAAATAAAAGATGTGAAAACCAAATTGCTCTTCAAATTCATTTCCAATTATACCAGGAACCAAACAATTCAGCAACTCACAGCAGCTCAACATTATTCAGTCTTATTCAAAGAAATAGAGAAACAAAAAGGGGTAAAAAGGGTGGGGGGAACTCAAAGATTGAGAAATATGACTATAGGTTAATATTATAAAGAATAGATGGACTTAGAAGGCTCTGAAAACAGACATCAAGAGCTGGCATTCTATACTCCAGTCTTAGTGTCATCAAATCATCTGTATTATTGGCGGGTTCAGTCATTTTTTGTTTGCCATTCACTTCTTTGCCTTTCTTTGATAAAGTGGTAACATATAGTATCCTTACACTGTTTACTTATTTCGAGACTAACTGCTGCAGCTATAAATATTTCTCATGTATAGAGGGGGATTAAAAAAGAGTGGTCGCCCTGGCTGGTTGGCTCAGTGGTAGAGTGTTGGCCTAGCATGTGGATGTTCTGGGTTCGATTCCCAATCAGGGCACACAGGAGAAGCGCCCATTGCTTCTCCACCCCTCCCCCTCTCTTTTCTCCCTCTCTCTCTCTCTTCTCCTCCCCTCCTGCAGCCATGGCTCGTTTAGAGTGAGTTGGCCCCAGGTGCTGAGGATGACTCCATAGCCTTTGCCTCAGGAACTAAAAAATGGGTCTGGTTGCAATGGAGCCAGGGCCCCAGATGGGCAGAGCATCGCCCCTTGGTGGGCTTGCTGGGTGGATCCCACTCAGAGCACATACAGGAGTCTGTTTCTGCTTTCTCTCCTATCTTAAAATTAAAATAATAATAATAAATAAAAAAAGTGGTAAGTCACCTGATGTGTGGTGGCACAGAGGATAAAGTGTCAACCTGGAAGGCTGAGGTCACCGGTTTAAAACCCCAGGTTTGCCTGGTCAAGGCACATAAAAGAGTTGATGCTTCCAGCTCTCCTCCTTTTCTCTTTTTTTTTCTCTCTCTCCTTTCTAAAGTAAATAAATAAATAAATAAAATCTTTAAAAAAAAGAGTGGTAAGCCTTACTATTGGAGATTCTAACCCCTGGCCCCAAACAACTGAGTGTACCAGGCTTGAAGAAGTAAAACCATTGTCAACTTTCTGTTCTGTATGGGTGTAAAGGAGGAAAATTTGGGCTAACAATTCTGAAATGACTGCCAGTGATATTTCTCCTACAGTTATACAGGGGGGAAAATGGAATGCTATTTGCAAATGAACTGACATGGTTCCACTTGTTTTGATGAGGGCACCTTTTTTTGGTTGTTTCCTCATTAGGAACAGAGTTGGATGGGTGCCCCATATCTTTATGAATTCTTGTGGTTTGTAACTTATAAATTAACCTGTTAATGCATTGGATTTGGGAGATATATTAATCTGCTTTAGCTACAGTAACAAACAACCCAATATTTTAGTAGCTAACAAAACCACTCCTTTATCTATTGTCCATGGGTCTGCTGGTTGGCTTGGCTTCGCTGGGCTCAGCTAGGTTTGGACCCAGGTTTTGGGCCTGACTCACATTTGCTCCACATCCATGGGACCCAGGCTCAGGAACTGCAGTGATCTGAGACATGCTTTTTTTTTTTTTTCTAATTTTTTTTTGTTTTTTCTTTAAAATTTTATTTATTCATTTTTAGAGAGGAGAGAGAGAGGGAGAGAGAGAAACAGAGAGAGAGAAGGGGGAGGAGCTGGAAGCATCAACTCCCGTATGTGCCTTGACCAGGCAAGCCCAGGGTTTCGAACCAGCGACCTCAGCATTTCCAGGTCGACGCTTTATCCACTGTGCCACCACAGGTCAGGCAAGAGACATGCTTTTTGCATGGTGAATGATGGAAGCACAAAGTTGCTGATGAAAGACAGCCATACATGTCAAAACTTCTGCTCGTGACAGACACATGATCACTTCTACCTACATTCTACTGGCCAAAACAAGTCACAAAGATAGGCCTAAAATAAACTGGGTGGTGATGTTTACTTTGCAAACTCTACTCCTACTGCAAAGCCAAATGGCAAAGGCTGTGGGTTTATAATCCTATTACGGAGAGGGAGTGGAGAGTTGGGAACAAAAATCCAAGCTATCACAGTAGGCCTCCATTAAAGGAAGGTCTTGGCATTAATGGAATGAGATTTGTACCTTTTTTCCATAGTTTAATCTGAAGAATGAAGTAAAGGACTTCATGAAAGTTTTAATTTTTTTCCTTTCTTTTCCAAGTGAGAGGAGGGGAGATAGAGAAACCCCCACATGCGTCCCAACGGTGATCCACATGGCAAACCCCATCTAGGGCCAATGCTGTACCCATCTGGACCATGCTTGAAACTGAACTATTTTTTAGCACCTGCGGCAGAGGCTCCATGGAACCATCCTCAGCACCTGGGGCCATGCGCTCAAACCAATTGAGCCATGGCTGCAGGAGGGGAAGAGAGAGAGAGAAGGGGGAAGGGGAGGGGAGGAGAAACGGAAAGTTGCTTCTTCTGTGGGCCTTGACCGGTAATCAAACCCAAGACATCCACATACCAGGCTGACCATCTACCAATGAGCCAACTGGCCAGGGCCAAGAGTTTTTTTTTTTTTTTTTTTTTAATAAATTTTTATTAATGGTAATGGGATGACATTAATAAATCAGGGTACATATATTCAAAGAAAACATGTCTAGGTTATTTTGTCATCAAATTATGTTGCAAACCCCTCGCCCAAAGTCAGATTGTCCTCCGTCACCCTCTATCTAGTTCTCTGTGCCCCTCCCCCTCCCCCTAACTCTCTCCTTCCCTCCCTCCCATGTCCTCCCTCCCCCCCCCACCCTTGGTAACCACCACACTCTTGTCCATGTCTCTTAGTCTCATTTTTATGTTCCACCAATGTATGGAATCATGTAGTTCTTGTTTTTTTCTGATTTGCTTATTTCACTCCTTATAATGTTATCAAGATCCCACCATTTTGCTGTAAATGATCTGATGTCATCATTTCTTATGGCTGAGTAGTATTCCATAGTGTATATGTGCCACATCTTCTTTATCCAGTCTTCTATTGAAGGGCTTTTTGGTTGTTTCCATGTCTTGGCCACTGTGAACAGTGCTGCAATGAACATGGGGCTACATGTGTCTTCACGTATCAATGTTTCTGAGGTTTTGGGGTATATACCCAGTAGAGGGATTGCTGGGTCATAAGGTAGTTCTATTTGCAGTTTTTTGAGGAACCACCATACTTTCCTCCATAATGGTTGTACTACTTTACATTCCCACCAACAGTGAATGAGGGTTCCTTTTTCTCCACAGCCTCTCCAACATTTGCTATTACCCGTCTTGTTGATAATAGCTAATCTAACAGGAGTGAGGTGGTATCTCATTGTAGTTTTGATTTGCATTTCTCTAATAACTAATGAAGCTGAGCATCTTTTCATATATCTGTTGGCCATTTGTATCTCTTCCTGGGAGAAGTGTCTGTTCATGTCCTCTTCCCATTTTTTTATTGGATTGTTTGTTTGTTTGTTGTTGAGTTTTATGAGTTCTTTGTAAATTTTGGATATTAGGCCCTTATCTGAGCTGTCGTTTGAAAATATCAGTTCCCATATAGTTGGCTGTCTGTTTATTTTGATATCAGTTTCTCTTGCTGAGCAAAAACTTTTAATTCTGATGTAGTCCCATTCATTTATCTTTGCCTTCACTTCTCTTGCCATTGGAGTCAAGTTCATAAAATGTTCTTTAAAACCCAGGTCCATGATTTTAGTACCTATGTCTTCTTCTATGTACTTTATTGTTTCAGGTCTTATATTTAGGTCTTTGATCCATTTTGAATTAATTTTAGTACACGGGGACAGGCTGTAGTCGAGTTTCATTCTTTTGCATGTGGCTTTCCAGTTTTCCCAACACCATTTGTTGAAGAGACTTTCTTTTCTCCATTGTGTGTTGTTGAGGGCCAAGAGTTTTAATTTAAAAAGTATATTTAGGAGCACTAAGATTTACAACAGCTCAACATTATTCAGTCCTATTCAAAGAAATAGCAAAACAAAAAAGGGAAAACAGGGTGTGTGTGGGGAATTTGAACTTAAGATGAATAGCTCGAAGTAATTCAGATAGTGAACCGTATGAGTGAATCAAGCGACATGGACTTATTAGGCTCTCACCACTGCTCACCACCACACTACGTCTGTGTAAAGATATTAACCATCCAGGCAAATGGGAAAAATGTAGGAGGAGAGTGCATGGCATTTTCATCTTAGCTGCGATTTGGGATTTCAGTCCTGAGCAGTGTGAGCATGCTTCTTCCCATACCACCAGTGCATTGTCATCACAAGCCCTGTGTTTGAAGGGAACGTGCCTACCATTTAAGAGGATGACATAATGATGAGTCTGAGGAGCTCACCGAGTCATCCTTCTGTGGGCAACACGTGGGCCTACCTGTATCTCACTCACACTGGCACTTGGCCAGGATAAGAGCTGAGCTGGTATTTGTTGAGATTTGCCGTTTCCTCCAGCCTTGCCTAACTAAAGACACAAGCCCCTTTCTTTCTTTGGCAGGGAAAGGTTTAGCATTTCTCTTTCCACTGAGATGAGTTTCCCACAAGAACTTGAGCTCTTCCAACTTTGTGAGCAAACGTCTTCTACTCTGAGCAAACTGAACATTGTGAAGTGGACAGGTGACAGCATTGACTGTGAGTGTGGTGATCCTTCCGCAATGAGATTGAAAAGCAAGATCAAGCTGTGAATTTGAATGGAACTTGAATGGGACTTGGAGATCTCCCTCTGATTCCTATTTGGAAAATATTCAGTTTGCCTAATGAGTGAGTTTAAAGAAAGGTATTCCTGCCAGGTTTTCAAAAATGGAATAACTGACCTAATTTCTATTTGGACCAGAATCAGAATCCAATCCCTGTATGTAGAAAAATAAGCTTAGGAGAGACCTACAGCAGCTATCCATTCATACACCTATTTCTTTTTTAAATTAAATTTAATGGGGTGACATTGGTTAATAAAATTATATAGGTTTCAGGTGTACAATTCTATGATACCTCATTTGTATATTGCATTGTGTGCCCGTCACTCAAAGTCTAATCCCCTTCTGTCACCATATGATTGATCCCCTTTTCCCTGCACTACCTCCCACCCTGTACTTCTGTTTCTAAACAGGGCAGTGTCCAAGCCGCTGTGCACCGAGACTCTGAGGTCATCCAGATGTTCTGCTGGGGAGCTGCACAGCTTACCCTGCAACTGCTGCAAAGCAGGTTTAACTCCATTCTCATAAAACCCAATGGTGCTTTGTGTGAGGCCATTATGTGGATAAAGAAAAAGGTTCTTTTGGGATGCAGTGAATGATAGAGACAGGTGCAGATGAACAACTATCGTTACACACATTGGGACATTGCCTGCCTTGTTCTGTTAACACCCAGTTTGAAGTTGGGTATTACATCTTTAAGTGTGGACCTCCTTTCAATTAGGGTTTTAATCTTATTTGAAATCAGGGACTCCTGAAGGACTAATAAAAGCAATATATAACCCCCTAAATGCACATGCATATATAAAAAAAGAAATATATAAATAATTTAATTGCAGGAGTTCAAAGAACCATTGAAGTTATGGCCCCAGATTGAGTCAACTTCAGATCCTTCTATTTTTTTTTATATTTCTTTTGAAAATTAATTTTAATGGGGTGACATTGGTAAATCAGGGTACATATGTTCAGAGAAAACATCTCCAGGTTATTTTGACATTTGATTATGTTGCATACCCATCACCCAAAGTCAAATTGTCTTCCGTCACCTTCTATCTGGTTTTCTTTGTGCCCCCCCCACCTCTCTCTCTTTCCTCCCCCACAACCCCTGGTAACCACCACACTTTTGTCTGTGTCTCTGAGTCTCTTTTTTATGTCCCACCTATGTATGGAATCATATAGTTCTTAGTTTTTTCTGATTATTTTACTCAGTATAATGTTATCAAGGTCAGTCATGTTTTTGTAAATGATCTAATGTCATCATTTCTTATGGCTGAGTAGTATTCCATAGTGTATATGTACTGCATCTTCTTTATCCAGTCATCTATTGAAGGGCTTTTTGGTTGTTTCCATGTCTTGGCCACTGTGAACAATGCTACAGTGAACATGGGGCTGCATGTGTCTTGACGTAGCAAAGATTTTGAGTTTTGGGGGTATATACCCAGTAGAGGGATTGCTGGATCATATGGTAGGAGGACTTATCCCCTAAAATCAGTAACAACACAAGGTTGTCCACTCTCTCCACTCTTATTCAATGTAGTGCTGGAAGTTCTAGCCAGAGCAATCAGACAAGACAAAGAAATAAAAGGCATTCATATTGGAAAAGAAGTAAAGGTTTCACTTTTTGCAGATGATATGATCCTATACATCAAAAACCCCAAAGACTCCACAAAAAGACTACTAGAAACAATAAACCAGTACAGTAAGGTTGCAGGATACAAAATTAATATACAAAAGTTTGTTGCCTTCCTATATGCCAACAATGAAACATCAGAAAACGAACTAAAAAAATAATCCCCTTCATAGTTGCAACAACAACAAAAAAAAATATCTAGGAATAAACATAACAAAGACTGTAAAGGACTTAAATAATGAAAACTACAAAGCATTGTTAAGGGAAATCAAACCCTGCAAAATCCTTCTATTTAACAGTGTTTCTTCCTGGCTGTTTGATGGACAGAAAGACATGAGTTAGTGAAGAGACAGCTGGGCTCCCACACTGCCGCTGTTAATTGACCAACCCCAGCTTTGCTGAGCTTCGTCATCTGTGAAATGGGGAGCATTGTAGCACCCTCTCACAGTTGGTTAAGGGAATAAAATGAGCCCGTTTCCTTGGCTTTTGAGTAAGTGGGTATTCAAGAAATGGCAGCAGTTACTCTTGTGGTTATTGCTATATTGCCATTGTTTTTACCTGATGCATCCAGCAAATGGAAAGCACATACCAGCATCTTGCACCTGAATCTAATGAGAACTTGAAGGTTGCTGCTTTCTCTTCAGGTATCCAGTACGCCTACATTTAAACATGACCCTTGGTGCCCTCCTCCTCCATGGCACCTTGCCAGATCCTATCATCTGTAACCACTTTGCTGGTTAAACATTTAGAAAAAAATTCATGGCAGATAGTAGATGTTCAAAAAAATTAATCAATATTGTGATGATGATGATGATTAGTTGTAGTGTTGTTGTTGTTGTTGTTGTTATCGCTGTTGCTGCTTCCAGGTCATTCTCCAGCGAATCTTAGTTTCAGGGGAAAGGGGTCTCAAGAGGATTTTTTTCAAGGAAGGGAGAATATCTCAGTCATTTGTAACAGGATGAACAGAAAGAACTAGCTTTTTACCCCTTCTTCTTTCTCAATGTTCTATACAAATTATAACTTTGCCTTGTATTCATGTCACTGAAGATAGCCTGGATGCACAGGTGCACCAACCCCTCTGGGACAAATGACTAAATTGGATGATAATGGTTTCTGAAACACCCCTTCCAAAACAAAGAAATGTATCAACCTCCATTAGTGGGTGGGGCTAGCTCTAGGTTGTCCTGGCCAAGAAGCTTGTGTTCAAAGCCTTCTCTTCTCGATGGCCACACTTGCTCTTCGGTCCTGATTTCTCTTGGAGGTGCACATGACTAACAGCTGGTGAAAGTGAGCACTCACCATGCTTGTGTTTTAATAAAGTCAGAATCAAAGCCCAAGATCATATCTTTACACACCTAGAACCAGCAAAAGCTCAGTAAATACCAAATTAGCAAAGCAAAGGAATTCAAGTGGGTGGAATGTTAGTTGTCAGTGGCGGGAAGATTTACTCTTGAGGGTTGAAGGGGACTTCTTGGTGCCCTTGAAAGCTCACTGTTTTTTCTTGTCCTGAGTTTTCTGGCAGTTGGGCACCACTCTATGACTAGAGTTTGAATACACTGAATGCAGTAATATTTATATCACTGTAATTTTTGCACTTGAAGTTCTGCTTTTTCTCCCTGTTCCACAGTATCCCTAGATTCACATAGTAAGTTTCTTTTCAAGGTGCCAGAGTGTGAGAAGATCTGACTACAGACACTGTACTAGTTAGTTATTGCTACATAGAACTGCCCCAAAACATAATGCGCTCAAACAACAGCCATGTTTGTTTGTTTTTTCCTCAGGAATCTGCAGTCTGGTCTGGGCTCAGTTAGTGGTGGTTCCACTGGCTTTCCAGTGTTTACTTGTGAGGACTGCATTGAGCTGGTGAGTTGGCTGGGGACTGGGCTTTGCTGTTTAATTAATTAATGAAAGAGAAGGGATGGCTCTCTCTTACAGTGAAAGTCCAGTTGATAACTGTAGAAGGAATGAAGGAGATAGATCGTTATTATTGGGCAAACATCACAGTAATAATTCTTATTATTACGAATTATCCATGGATGCTTTAATCACTGGATAGAGCATGATGGGAAACAGGATATTTGTATGGTCTCAAGGTATCTCTTCATAAGATATTGATTACAGGAGAAAAAAAATACTTTTTTAGAATGGAGAAAGTTGGCAGACAGCATCTTAACCAAGTGATCAAAGTTGACATTGCCAATAATAAAAATGTCATTTCCCCCGATATGATGCACTGAGAACACATCACTACTCTGGTATTCTTGCCCAAAATGTTTAACCTCAGTCTGATCCTGAAAAACAAAATCAGACAAACTAAACTTGAGGGATGCTATACAAAATATTTGATGATTACTCTTCAAAAGTGTCAAGAACGCAAAAGGCAAGTAAAGACTGAGGAACTGTTCCAGAGTGGTGGAGACTACAGAGACATGATGACCAATGCAACCTGGTATCTTGGATTAGATGCTGGATCAGAAAAAAGACATTAGTAGATAAGCTAGTGAAATCCAAATACAATCTGTAGTTCAGGTAATAGTAATATATCAATGTATATTTCTTAGTTTTGATGAGTGAACTATAGTTAGTAAAATATTAACATTAGGGGAATCTGAATGAAGGGTCTATGGTGATTCTATTCTTTTGCAGCATTACTGTAAGTCTAAAATTATTTTAAAATAAAACATTGAAAAGTGAGGTATAGATGGAGCACAAAACTGTGTGTATAGGTGTAGTGGGGCAGGGGCTGAAGCAGGGACCCACTGGGAACTTATTACAAATAGACGATGCAAGGAACAATAGTGGTTTGCAACAGGGTTATTGCAACAGAGAGCTTGGATTCTGGATATATTTGGAATGAGTAACCAATAGGATTTGCTGATGGATTGGTTGGAACAGGAAGAAAAACAAAGGAGTTGAGGCCATGTTGAAACCTTTTAGAAGGTACTCCCTCGCTCTTCTGTTATCTAGAGCAGTGGTCCCCAACCTTTTTTGGGCCACGGACCGGTTTAATGTCAGAAAATATTTTCACAGACCGGCCTTTAGGGTGGGACGGATAAATGTATCACGTGACCAAGACAAGCGTCAAGAGTGAGTTTTAGACGGTGTAACAGAGGGAATCTGGTCATTTTTTAAAAATAAAACATTGTTCAGACTTAAATATAAATAAAACGGAAATAATGTAAGTTATTTATTCTTTCTCTGTGGACCGGTACCGGTCCACGGTCCGGGGGTTGGAGACCACTGATCTAGAGTGCTAGGCCTCTTTTTTTTTTTTTTTTTTTCTTTCTGAAGCTGGAAACAGGGAGAGATAGACAGACTCCCGCATGCGCCCAACCGGGATCCACCCCGCACGCCCACCAGGGGCGATGCTCTGCCCATCCAGGGTGTCGCTCTGCCGCGACCAGAGCCACTCTAGCGCCTGGGGCAGAGGCCAAGGAGCCATCCCCAATGCCTGGGCCATCTTTGCTCCAATGGAGCCTTGGCTGCGGGAGGGGAAGAGAGAGACAGAGAGGAAGGAGGGGGTGGGGGGTGGAGAAGCAAATGGGTGCTTCTCCTATGTGCCCTGGCCGGGAATCGAACCCAGGTCCCCCGCACGCTCTACCGCTGAGCCAACCGGCCAGGGCCTGAGGTCTAGGCCTCTTTAAAAATATCAGACTTACTCTAGGAACAGGGCACTTATAAGTCAAGTGTTAGGATTAAAGGTCCGGAACATGAAAAATGAGCAAGCTGAGGATAGAAAACTGGCAGTGGTGGGAAGGAGATGCCCAGGAGAGAGGGTATTTTCTCTCATATAAATCCATTTTTTACAATCTCTGACTGACATCAATCTCCTCCCTCTTCTAAAGACAAAGGGACCACACAAGAATACTAGGAAACCATGAGTTGAGACAATAATGGCTATTCAAATAGAGAGGGAATGTCTGATGAACCATGGTATTATCATTGGCCTGCAAAGCCAAAATATTTACTATTTGGCCCTTCACAGAAAAAATTTGCCAATCCCTGGCCCAGGCAATGAGGAGATAGGAACACAGTGTCTGTGTGTGAGTGTTACATATGCTGCTCAACATGTTGTAGGGCACCCAGAACATTAACATAAAAGATGGAGAAAGTTGACATTAAAAGACCACTTTAATCCATAATTCACTTTTATTAATAGCCTTGATGTGATGGACCAAACCCTCAGCTCCACTGGTGTCACTTTGAAGTGTCCTTATTTCAGGGATAAACTCTCTATGATGGAATGGAGACATCCATCCTACTGTTGAACTTGTTGCACTTAATTTATTTTCTCCCTATGCCTATTTTTGGCCCCCTTCTTCTTTCTTTTTTATAATCCCCCCTCCTTTATTCAGTCTTTGTCTTTCTCCCTTAGATACTCACCCAAGTTTGACAGCGTGATTACTTAATGCTTACCTGCCAAATTAACTGACTTATTTTACCAACTGGGTGGATATACAATACTTTGCACTTGCTATTTGAGTATTTTACTGATGTTTTTGTATGTCCATGATGAATAAATAATGTTGTAAGCATTCAGATATTGATAACTGGCCTGTTTTGGTGAAAGCATGCATGTATATGGTGTCCTTCTTAGTGTTTGACTTTAATTCAGTGAAGATAATATTAAATTTAATAATTTCCTCCATTGCCCTTCACTTTCTAGACTCCCTTTTCATTTCTCCAAGTTGGGATATTTACAAAAAAAGAGGAAAGGGAATTTAGCCAAATAAGCAATGTAAATAGCAGAATAGTTCAGTTATTTGAAAATAAGAGGCCTTGGCCAGTTGGCTCAGCAGTAGAGTATTGGCCCAGGGTGTGGAAGTCTCAGGTTTGATTTCCGTTCAGGGCACACAGGAGAAGTGACCATCTGCTTCTCCACCCCCTATGTCTTCCCCTCCCACAGTCATGGCTCGAATGGTTCAAGCAAGTTGGCCCTGGGAGCTGAGGATGGCTCCATGGTCTTGCCTCAAGCACTAAAATAAATAGTTCAGTTGCTGAGCAATGGAGCAGCAGCTCAAGATGGGTAGAACATCACCTGGTTGGGAGCTTGACGGGCAGATCCTGGTTAGGGTGCATGCAAGAGTCTGTCTTTGCCTCCCTGCTTCTCACTTAATAAAAAAAAAGAAAGAAAAGAAAATAGGACATACTCCTATAGTTCTCATTCAGTTTTTAAATGGCTCCAAGTTTACCAATTGTATTAAGGAAATGTTAGTGACAGCCATCTGTTGGTTTTGTTTATTTGCTACATTGGAGGGTTGAATTATATTCCCCAATAAAAAATACACTATATTCATTAAAACACAAGACTCTTCCCTCCCTCTGTTTCTCCCTTCTATCTTCCATTCCTTTCTTTATTCCTTATTTTCATTTTACCACCACTTGTCACTCTCTATCCTTCCTCCCTGCCCCCCCCTACTGGCATGATTCCAATGTGTCTAATGTCTATATTTATATTTGTATTTATCAGAATATGTAGGTTATAAGAATAACCTTGTAGAATATATATGGTTACATTGTGGGCATGATATTTTATTTGTTTGTTTTTTAAGTGAGAGGCAGGGAGGCAGAGACAGACTCCCACATGTGCCCCAACCGGGATCCACCTGGAAAACCCCTACCAGGCTGAGGCCATGGAGACATCCTTAGCACCCAGGGCCAACTTGCTTGAACCAGTTGAGCCATGGCCACGAGAGGGGAAGAGAGAGAGAGAGATTGAGAGGGGGCAGAGGGGAGAAGCAGATGGTTACCTCTCCTGTGTGCCCTGACTGGGGATAGAACCTGGGATGTCCATATGCTGGGCCAACACTCTTTCTCCACGGAGCCAACTGACCAGGGCCTGGGTATGTTTTTTAAAAATTATATTAATGGTTTTTTCAAATAATTTATTCGGTTTCTTAATATTTTTTTTTGTTTAGGAACATGTCCTCAGTATCTATCCATGTCATTGTGTGTCTGTCTACTTTCTTGCTTCTAACTGCTTCACGAGAGGCTACAGTATGCACTCTTCACATTCCACTTTTCCATTATACCCCACTGATGGTTGCTACAACTTCCTTTACCACAAATGACACTCCTCATAAATGTCTGCTTTTAGGCCATGTGTGAATTTTTCTAAGATATAGTTTCAGGAGTGGGATTGCTGGATCATACAGTACATGAATACATAGATTAAATTCTGTCAGACTGCTCTTCAGAATGGTTGCATTAGTGTGTTTGCATGTGTGCATATTTTCAGAGCCTAAGGGTAATATATCGTGTCAGTTGTCCTTGAAAATTGATGAAGCCATTGCTTGGGGTGACAGAAAAAGTGGAATCACATTAATTTTTCTTTTAAGATTAAGTCTACTTTCTTACTATTAATAAAAATAACTACCATGAAGTGAGCATTTAATATGTGCCAGGAACTATCATAGGTGCTTTATATTTTTTGTCTTATTTAACTTTTACAATAATGCTGTGAAGTAGATGTTGGTATTATCCCTTCTGTTTCAAAGATGTAAAAACCTCGGCTTAGAGAGTGTTAGTGACTTTCTTGAGCTAGTAAGTTTAGATCTGGGATGGGACTCAGGTCTAACTCCAAAGCCTGTGCTCTTAATCATGATGCTATAATGCTTCCACATCACCCCTTTCCCAGAAAGACTTTTTGAGATCCTTGAAATTCACCCCACTCTGTCTGTGTGCTGTAGGTTTTAGAGCATCAGGTTAATGTAGGAGGTGAGGTAGGGAAGAGGGAAGCTATTGCGTAGACCACTGCTGTCTTGGGCATCAGTGTTCAATACACCGTAAGAGAACACATTTGCATTCTGGTTGATATCTCACTGACTTTAATTTTGATGAGGATGAATCAGTCTCTCAAGTGGTAAAATCAAGTATTTTGAAATACAAAAACAGAGGCCAAGACCCCATACTGACAATGAACAATAGAAGCTTTGTTAATTGACCTAGACTTAATTATGCTGTTGGAGGAACTAATGTTCTCCATGCCATCTATAAACCCTACTTAACTGATGCCCGTAGCATGCTGAATGCTCCATGTGCAGTTAGGAGGCTACTCTCCCCTGTGCCTGAACACTTCTGCTCCTACCAGATGAACTCTGTGCTTGACAGAGACAGCTGTGTTATTCCCCAACCTGTTTATGGCAGTTGTAGTTAGTAGTGTAAATTATATAGTTTAATCAAATATTAAATGAATGGATGAAATATGAGTGTAATCTGGCTTTTATGAAAATTAGGTTGAATATGTTCATAAGACTCAATAAATATGAGTTGCTAAAAACAGTTGTTGACAAATTAGATGTGGGGAGACAACTGTAAAAGATGGGGAAAACATTAAATTTCAAGAAGGATTTTCCCCTCAGATTGCCTCATGAATGTCTTTGAGTATTTTCTAAATTTATTATTTTTTTTAAAGGAGAGAGAGAGAGAGAAGGTGTGTGAGGAGCAGGAAGCATCAACTTCCATGTGTACCTTGACCAGGCAAGCCCTGGATTTCGAACCAGTGACCTCAGAACTCCGAGTCAATGCTTTATCCACCATGCCACCACAGGTCAGATTTTGTCTTTGAATTCTCAATCACCCTGAAGAAAAGAAACCTGAGACTCACAGATGATCTGTTATGGATGTGGTTTATGTCACAAAGACTATATACAACTCCAGTTTGCAGGCTTATCCTTTCACCAAAATATTAGCCAATATATATACATTTGTGTTTTAAATTAAATCTAACAGTTGGTGTATGATTGTATCATTTTATCCCTCTCAGCTTTCTCTGATTCATTTTGTTAACCAGCCAACCATATGTCCATATGCTATTAGGTAAATAAGTTTGTGAAATATAATTTTTTTTTTGTATTTTTCCGAAGCTGGAAACGGGGAGAGACAGACAGACTCCCGCATGCGCCCGACCGGGACCCACCCGGCACTCCCACCAGGGGGCGATGCTCTGCCCCTCCGGGGCATCGCTCTGTCGCGACCAGAGCCACTCCAGCGCCTGGGGCAGAGGCCGAGGAGCCATCCCCAGCGCCCGGGCCATCTTTGCTCCAATGGAGCCTTGCTGCGGGAGGGGAAGAGAGAGACAGAGAGGAAGAAGAGGGAGAGGGGTGGAGAAGCAGATGGGCGCTTCTCCTGTGTGCCCTGGCCGGGAATTGAACCCGGGACCCCTTGCATGCCAGGCTGACGCTCTACCACTGAGCCAACCGGCCAGGGCTTGTGAAATATAATTTTTATGTTTGCTTGTTTATAGTTTGCATTGGGGGCTGGGCAGTGCCAGTATATGTGGGTCTGTGAAATTGCAAATTACCTTCCTCCTTGGGAGGTACATTGTTTTGCTAATGTTTGTTGGAGGAGAGATTTTCTGTGCCAGAAAGTTTTGAAAAAGAGAAAAAAAAAGAGGCAGAGAGAACAGCTATGTTTGCAGAGTGAGTTTGTACAGAGAAGAGAAGGTGTGCAAATGGGAAACCAGAGCTGAGAGGCTTGGGAGCCCTACTGAGGTTTTGGTGGCCTTTGATTCTAGGAGCAACCGAAGAAGATTCTCCTGGTTTTGGAACTGGGTAATGTGTCAGGGCTCTGTGAGCTCTGAATGAAGAAGGAAGTGTTCTCCCTGTGTGTTCGCTCGTTGGCCGGTGCAAGACTTTAATAAAAGGAACAGTCCACCATTTTTTGGCTCTACTGTTTCTTTACCGTCTGCCCAAATCCAATGGGATCCTGCATGTGAATGGCCACGACAGTGGCAACTACTGGCCATACACTATTACATCGGGCAAATTTTTCTCTTGTGAATCCCTGCATGAAGGAGCCACCTGTTATCTTTTCTTACTATATATTACCTGCATCAATACCTGGGGAAATAGTCTCTAATTAGTAAGTATATACACAAGGTCAAATGATTTTTAGTAAAGTTTAAAGGAATCTAAATGCCTAGGTACAGTGTGTTGCCATTGCCACACTGAGTACTGGCTGTTATCAGCCACTTAAAAAAATTATTGATTGATTTTAGAGAGAGAGGAAGGGAGAAAGAGACAGAAACATAAATCTGTTTCTGGATGTGCCCTGACTGGGGATCAAACCCACAACCTTTGCATATTGGGATGAACCAACCAACCCATCTGGCCAGGGCTACCAGCTACATTTTAATCTACCTTTGAATGTTTTCATTTTGCATTAAGGAGAACCTTTAGCACACTCACACGCTGAAAGCCTGAGCTTTCATAAGTCTTGTCGTTGCTTGTAGCTTCTGTCTGTTAAAAGTCTCAGGGGAGCTTGCTGTCAAAATCCTGATCCCTGCCCCTTATAAGATAGGAGCAATGTCATAAATGGCTCCCTATCACTTCCTAATGACTCTCCCACTGAGACTAGGGTTCTTAACAGTTTTGAGGGTCACATACCTTTCTGAAAATCAAGTGACAACTTTGGATTCTCTTCCCCACAGAAGCAATGCACCTGGAATTTTACATAGACATCACTGGGCAAGGTTTTGTACTTAAAGTCCATGCATGGATCCAGGTTTGCTACCTTGGCTCTGCTTGTTGCTACATGGGAAAGTTAGGGGGCCTGGGTTAGTCTTAGCTCTGCCATTAACTAGTTAGGTCTCCTTAGGCAAATTCATTAATGTTGTTGGGCCTCAGTTTCCTTATCCATAAAATGAAAGATTTAACATACATTTATCTCAGCTATCCCTTTCAGTTCTACCATATCATTCCATTCAGGCTCTCCAGTCTTTTTTTTTATATTTTTATGAAAAGGAACTTAGTGTTAACATCAGAAAGGGCCCAAATACTGTTTCTTTGCAGAACATAAAAGTATGGTAACAGCTAATAGTGTCTAGAGACACCGTCCTTTCTTTTGATTCCACAGCCATGTATTCAGGGTCTACTATGTGCCCGGCGCTCTGCAAAGCCCTGATAAGTTTCATACATAGATAAGGTTCCCTCCATCCTTCCCAGCGTGGGGGAGGTTTCAGCACACTTACACATACATTTTCTGATTTAAGATGTGAAAAGTTATATGAATTTCCCTGGCCCTGAAGAAAATCTGCTTAAATCAATGATCTCTCTAGCCAGGCTTTTCCTGTCAGCTACGCTTCTCATTCAGCTCCCTCCTTCAGGAGAAAAGCTAACATGTGGAGAAGCAGGCTTCTTTGCTAGTTTCCAACTCCCTGCTTGCTGGAGACCAGCCTTTCATTCTTAAAGGGACCAGGCCTTTCTTCCCCCACACCTTTCAGAACCGCTCTCACCGGCTCAGTTCTCAAGCAGCCAGGCTCCTCATACCCACATTGCTTTCTTGACTCCCAAGTAGGAGAGAAAATGTCTAAAGTGCTGAACTGGTTTGTGGGGGATATAATAGAGTATTGAGAAGTTCTCATTTTTATTTACTTATTTGATAATCTGCTACTTATTTTATTTTTTGTCCTTTGTTTAGGCTTTGTCTTTCTCCCTTTGATACTCACCAGATTCTGACAGCGTGATTACTTAATGCTTACCTGCCAAATTAACTGACTTATTTTACCAACTGAGTGGGTATACAATACCTTGACACTTGCTATGTAAGTATTTTACTGAATTAAAAAAAATGTCCCCAGTGATAGCTTATCCAAAGGTGAAGCCCTAGGGTTCCTTTTATTAATAATAATAAAAAAGCCATTTGTTGCTTTTGTATTTTTTAAACCATGTTTGGTTATAATACATGTTCTACTATAAGATAGAGCCAACCAGTTTTCTCCTTCCAGTTACAAAGGATGAAAGATATATATATATATATATATATATATATATATATATATGCACATATATTCCCACTTGATTTTGTAGAAATTGTTCTCCCATCCCGCAACAAGAACATGGCTTTGTTCTCAGAGATTTAGTCCCTGGATTGGGCCAATTAAGTTATTTTTGCTTGACTTTTTTTTTTAAATACAGCCAGCAATGGATAAATAAAATATTTCCCAAGAGCTAAATAGCTATATTTTTATGAGTAGAAGTGGGATTAATGACATTTTTCTTATCTTTCTAGAAATTAATATACTGCCCACCTCCAACACACACATTTCTCTTACTAGATCAGTAGGAAGGAGTAAAAGATAGAAAGGGGAAAGTAAGAGCTCACATATATTTTCTCACTTTCTCAAACAAATACTCAACTAAACATCATCTCGAAATAATTTTTCACAGCTTAAGGTGACGAAAGAGTGGCCTGCTTTGTTCTACACTATGACATAGATGCTTCGCTTAACATTTGTAGCCTTTTCTAAGAAGACATGATATTGGTTTCAGGTCCAGAAAAGATCAAGTTATATAAATTTCCTTGGAACTGAATAAAATCTGCATAAATAGTCTTTCTCATATGGAGCCTTTCTTGCTATGTATGGCACCTTACAGCCATTTGTGTTTGGGCTTTTAGAAACAAGGAAAAAGAGAAAAACAAGAATATAATAATCTGAAGGGTGTCTGGGTGTCAGGTTGTATGCCCAAAGGGACAAGGATGCTTTTTGTTTAATCCAGTGAATACCAACTCTCAAGGTGAAATGAAAATAATGCTTGATTAACACTTGGTATTGGGGAACACCTCATTCAGCTTTATTGTGTATGGTTAGCATGGTTTAGAGAACAAAGTATTTCACAAAGAGGTCTAGTTTACTTCCATTCAATCTCTGTGATTCCCAGCATCTATAGGATATGTCCTTACTAATTTCAGTTTTCTAGAAATAATGTCGGTCCATACAACCTCTACTAACAGTGGTTCTCACAGTGTGTATATACACAGTAAAAAAGATCTTCTTAATAATAAGGAACTATTTGCATTTTGGATTTTCATTTTGTCTTGAGTTGTAGAGTGGAGGTCCCCAGAGGTTATATGATATCAAACAGACTGAATACAGAAGCAGATGTATGAAACACTTGTCTCCTATTACATCATATGTCAGAGAGCCCTGCAGAAATATGAAAACAATGCCACTCATCTCACTATATTTTGTTTTGGAAAATATAGGTATTTTTTCACAAAATGTTTATATTAACATGTAATGGGTCTATTGTTATTTAAAAAATTAATAAGTAAATATTGTAAATTTTTTGTTCTTATTTATAATATGGTAAATATCAACAGATATAACCCATATAAAACAAAAGTTCTTTGAAGTTCTATTTAATTTTTAAGAGTGTAAGAAGTCTTAAAACCTAGAAGTTTGAAAAGTGCCGCTTTATTAATATACACATGGTCCAGTGCAGAAAAGAACATAAGAGAAACACTGTTAAAGTTTTGGAAAAATAATTCATATGGAGCCCGAGGACTTTTTTTTATAAGATAGCATTAACACATCTGCTAAGCAAAATAAGTCAGTCAGAAAAAACTAAGAACCATATGCTCTTGTGTGTGGGATATAAAACTGGAACTCATAGACAACAGTATAGTGATTACCAGAGGGGCTAGGTGTCCAAATACATGGTGACGAAAGAAAATTTGACTTTGGGTGTTGGGCACACAATGCAGTATAAAGATTAAAAAAATTTCAATGCTATTGCAATGGTACGCCTAAAAAGACTCATTGGTGAGACATTATACAATCTCTGTCATACAAATCTGCTCAAATTTAGTAACTCAAGGCTAACTGTCATTGCTCTTTGTAATTTGATCATTGTTGTGCAGGTGAGCGTTTCTTCATTTGCCACTGAAATGGCGTATTTAACCATTGTTGCACAGGTAAAGTTAATGGCATTTGCCACTTGCTCTGTTTGCCCATATTTTATTGGTTCTGGAAGATAAACATTATTTGGTGAATTGTGTAGTGCAATTATCTCTGATCATTTGAAATGCATAACTACCATGTGTTAATTAACTTAAAAAGGTGGTAGCTTCAGAAAAATAACTGTTAATCGTGTTGATGAAACTGTAAAATTTGACAGTCATGTTGGCACTCCATAATTCTTTATAATTATGTTTCCTTTACCCTAATCTTATATATTTTTGTTTTTCCTGTTTTCCAGAGAGGACTGCCACGTATATGTAATTTACAGGGGAACATGGAGAAGTTAGGGAGAGGTTCCATAGAAGAAAGGCTTAAATTGAGCCTGTTTAACCTGAAGACGGGGTCTTAGCAGGTCTACGGACAGAGAGCCTTATTTTGCAGAGGATAGAAATGAGCTGTCTTTCAACTCAAGGATACTAGAAGAAGATAGCACAGACTTAACCTCCAATCAGAGGGGTTTCGTTAAGGTAGCTGGACCATGTTTCCTCGCACAAATGCTGACAGACCCTGGAACAGGTTCTCGAAGGCAGCCTTGGACTTTCCTGGAGCCTTCGGAATTCAAAACCATTTTCATGTTGATCAGCGGTAGGCAGAAGTTAGGCGACTGCTTCCTAACCTAGTGAGACTTGAACATCTTAAAATTTTCACCAGAACATCTGGATATGGGTGGGCAGAGGCCTTTACAAAGTTATATCAGAATAGTATGAGGGAGAAAAGAAAGGGAAGAGTCCATACTGCACAGGATTCAGCAATGGGGGTGGTCTGCCTGTCTCCCGGCTTCCTTTTGTGTACAGTTTATGTTTGAGTTGGCATTCAGAATGATCTTTTCAAAAAATATTACACCAAATATATTTCTATTGTGGTAGAATATACACAGCATAAATGTTATCATTTTAAGAGTACAATTCAATGGCATTAAGTACATTCACTTTGTTGTGCTGTCATCACAACCATCCATCTCCAGAACTTTCCATCATCCCAAACTGCAACTTGGTCCCCATTAAACATGAACTCCCCACTCCATCCTCCCTGCTGGTCATGGTAACCTCTGTTCTACTGTCTGTCACCATGAATTTGAAGAATGATCTTTTAAAAGAACATATCAGATCACATAATTCCCCTGCTTCAACTCCTGGCTGTCACTTCCCGTGGCAATTAGGATAGATTCTCAGCCCCTCATTGTGGCTCCGTCTACTTCTCTGAGCTCATCTTCAGCTCTGTCTCCCTTTCTCATTGCACCCCACTACTCCATCGTTATTTTCTGCCCCCCTAAGATTCCAAGCTCATTCTCGTCTTGGGGTCCATTGCTTTGCTGGAATGCTTTCCCCCTGGGGTCTGGCATTGTTCCTTCCTTCTCATCATTTGGTCTCAGCTCAGGTATGACCTTTGTGGAGAGGCCTCCCCCAATGACTCAACGTGGAGAATGTCCTCACAGCCCTCTCTTTCCTAGTATCCTATTTTATTTTTTCTTACAGCACTTATGATGACCTGGCATTACTTATCTACCTTCAAGACATATTTAGAACCTAGCCCCTTCTCACCCCTTCACTGGTCTAACCCATCCTGGTCTAAACCACCATCATCTGTCACTAGGGTGGCCATGGCAGCCTCTGCACTGTTCTCCTTGCTCTGCTCTTGCTCTGCCCACGCCAGCTTTTTTTCAACACATCAGCCAGAGAAATCCTTTCCAAACAGAAGGCAGGTCATGTGGGTCTCCATTACTCTCAGAGTGAAGCCAAACTATTTGCAGATGTCCTACAAGGCCCTCATGGTCCGGGCCACTGTGACTACCCCTTGCGGTCCTCCCTTCCGTGTATCTTGCCCCCAAACACTCATCTCCTTACTGTTTCTTGATGGAGCCAGACCTGCTCTTGCCACATCCAGTGTTTTTTTCACTGGCTGATTCCTTTTTAACATTCCATAGTGTTTATTTACTTATACAGTAGTTCCTTGAGATACAAGTTTAATTCATTCTGTAACCAAGCTCGTAAGTCAGTCAACTCGTATATCAAACAAATTTCTCCCATTTAAAATAACTGAAGTAGATTTAATCTGTTCCAGCCCTGTGAAACATCCCCAAACCATCCTAAATTATGAAAAAAGACATGTTTTTAATTAAGAAACACACATATATACTTTACCAATGCATAACAAAATACATGAAATAAAAGAAAAAAGTGTTATTTAGTACTGTATTCTTACCTTGGAGAGAGATGAGTGCGGCTTACGGAGGTGAATGGCGGAGGAGGAGGGAGGGAGGGAGGGATGCAGACACTGTAGACACGTAAACTAAAACTGCACTTTCTTAACACTAAATGTAAACTAAAACTGCATTTTCTGTACTTTAAACAAAACTAAAACTGCACTTTCTTTACTTAAAATGAAACCACAAAAAATAGTGGCAGCTTCCCAAATCACGACTCGTATCTCGGAATTTTACTGGGATCTCAAACAAATATACAGACCGAGTCGCAGCTTGTATCTTAAAAAAAATTGTATGTTGGTCTGTTCTTATCTCAAGGTACCACTGTATTTATTGCTGCTTGCCTATTTTTGGAATATATGGCCCTCACGGAAGGGACTTTTTGGTCTATTTAATTCTCTGCAGTTTCCACCATGTCTAGAGCAGTGCCTGGGGCATAGAAGATATTTGTTATGGTTGAATTGTGTCCCTAGAATCCTTACTCTCAGTAGCTGTGAACGTGACCTCATTTGGAAATGTGGTCTTTGCAGATATAATGAAATTAAGACGACGGCATAGGGGTTGGTGTCCTTATAAAAGAAGGAAAATGCTATGTGACATCATAAGCACCTGCAACTGCCACCAGAAACGAGGTAGAGAGGCAAGGAAGGATGTCGCCCAGAGTCACAGAGGGAGCATGGCCCTGCTGACACCTTGATTTCAGACTTTAGCCGCCAGAACTGTAGGAGAACAAATTTCTGCTGTTTTAAGCCACTCAGTTGGCAGTACTTCCTTGTGGCATCCCTAGGAAACTAACATAATTCTCGATCAGTATTTGTTGAATAAATATATTTATTGCTTTTCTATTTGTGCTCTGTCTCCTCCCCAAGAATGAAAACTCTTTGAAGATAGAGTCCATGTCTTTCTCTCCCTGTGTCCGTGGCATCCAGGACAGCGCCTGGCTTGGGAGGTGCTCTGCAGTGCTCGTGGGAAGCGGTGTAGCGTGTGGAGGGTGGGGCTGTGGCATCGGGCCACCTCGGTTCACGTTCCAGCTCTACCAATGACCAGCTGTGTGCTTTTGGGCCCCGTGCCTGGACCTTTCTCTTCATTTGTACGATGGATTAGCATACTTGAAGCACTTATAACACTGCCTGAGTTGTTAAGCACTTAATATCCATTACCTTTTATTCTTATATGTAGCTTATATGGCATGAAGAGATTGCACAAAAATCTTCATGAACTAGGGTCTCGAGAGGCCAAGAACTCACTGTAGTTCCCTGACTGTGTGACTTTGCCCCTCTGGGTCTCTGTGTTCTCATCTTCAGGGGAAGGTGTTGGGTTAGTGCTCCTAAGGGCATTTCCAACTTCAGCGTTTTGCAAGTCCATGCAGGGTATTGCCTGCACAGCAAGCATGATTGCTACTGCCTTCTGCGTGTAGATGGAGGATTTAATGCCAAGTGGTTAAGCATGCCAGAGACTTCCCGCATCTTGGTGGGCCTTCAGTTGCGGAGAGGAGATACAGAGAAAGGGAAATGGCTTTCCCTGATACCCCATCCTCTCATCAGCCCTCAAGTGCATCCTGGTGTATTGGATAGAAATCCAGGTGGCAAGAGTCTGGGGAATCCGTACAAGCTCATTGGGGCCATTTTATGCTGAAAATTATACTCTTGTCATTCTATTTTCCTTTTATTGACATGGATCCAAGTTAATAAAAAACATCGTTTCTCATTATCTTGGAACAACTCATTTAACTGCTTTTACTTGGCAACATGCCTGGCCTATTATTATTGTTATTATTATTATTACAGTAACAAGAGCGGTACAGTAAATGGGTGCCAATGAGATTATGAATCACACACACCAGTCTTGTCAACAGCAGAACAAAAGTAAAATGCAGCACCTGTCACTTCATTTCAGGCAGAGAGTACTTACATATTAATTGAGCTCGTTCGTTACCAGCTCAAATCATTGGATAGTTACCACTCAAATCATTCAAGCAGTCAAATCCTTTTTGTGTGTAGACACCATCTAGGCATCCCTGATTTCAACTAATCTTTCTACTGCCACCATTGTTATCACTTGATTTTGTGCAGAAGACTTATGTACGAGTGAAACGTTCTCATGTCATCAAGTCAGGGAAGGAGAGAGAGAAAAAAGTAACAACCTAATCAAATGCCGTTAGGTCACAATTACTTGTCCCAGAAGTGACCACATAACTGGGAATTAGCAATGGGAAAGGGGACGGAAAGAACACGGCTCTAGAATGTGGAGGCCTGAGTATAAATACCCTGCCACTTACTTCTGGTGTGATCTTGGCCAAGGCACTTGCATTCCCTCTTATCTGCTTTACCCACTTTACAGGGTTGTTAAAATTGCAAATGAAACAATATATTTGCAAGCACGTTATAAAGTATAGCACATTATGCAAAAGTTAGAATTATGGATTATTGTTACTGCAAGAACATAGTACAGGAAAAGGGGTTTATGGTGTTTATTGTACTATTGTAATATGATCAAAGCATTTAAAACTGATAATGCATTTAACAACCTGGTGACTTTATGGCCATTAGTGGCTCCAGGACAACTTCAGGTTCAGTTGGGCACTTGGGAAATTTGTGCAACTCTTAGTGAAGTAAAAACTGATAACTGTCACTGTTGGGTCCGAGTTCGGAGGCAAGGGATGGAGCGGTGCGACATGCCTGGAGCTGGAGAAAGATGATGCATGCTTTATCGGGCTGTGACGGCAGCCAGATGCAGTAAGGCAGTGGCAGCCTGATGCAGTGCACAGGAGTTTTATAGTAAATCACACGAAAGTGGCACCAAGCCATGATCACAAGTGGAGGTAACGTTATCAGTTCTATAAGGCGGGCATGCAGGTGCACCATCCTGGCCTATTTCCCTTAGTCATGCATGGCTGAATCTGACTCCATCTTGTGCAGGCTGCTAACCAATTCTGAGATCAGCTTCCTCATAGTCGCCAATTCTTCCCTCCTGTGCTGATATTGAATTATATAACTGTGCCCTTTGTTATGCGACTTGGCAGTTTCTCCCACTGGAATAGGTAGGTGGAATACATTTCTCCTCCCTATTAATGCTGGTTTGGCCATGGACTTGCTTTGGCCGATGGAATGTTAGAAACAACACACAGTAAAAGAAAGCATATTTTTTGTTCCATGAATAAAGGCATCCCTCTAAAATTGCCTTCACTGGTTTCAGTTTTGGCAGTCAACCTGGACCAACCATATAATGTGGCTTTTATTGTTTTTTCTTTTAATATATTCTCTCTCTCACAATAAACTCATGATCATGAGAGAATACCATCACTTTTATTGATCCTCTGATGACATATTGGCCTTCACAGCCACCATCTTTCTTCTTTTCTCCTTGTTCCCTTAGGAGCTCTCATGCTCTTTCTACCATCGGCAGGGTGCCTGCTTGCTGGATCTTCAGGCGTCCTCTCTGGGTCCTTGCGAACTCATACCACCACTATTCTGGACTCTCCCTCATCTTCCCACAAAGCAGTTTTCTTCTGAGCAATATCTGGGGCATTGGTGAGTATTTTATAATAGCAACTTTTGTTTTCATTCTGTATCTTATAATAGGGTCTTACTAGGGTATCTTATAGTAGGTTCTCACTTATCCCTGGTCAAGTGTGGTGTGGTAAAAAAAAAGAAAGTAACTCAAGGTGAAACTCAAATTTTGACTTCATTTATCCAGTTGAATGCCAGAGGAAGGATGATTATAATTAGGTTGTGCTGATTATTTATTGCCCCAGACCTTAACGGCTTGAAAAAATCATTTCATTTTGCTCAGTTTTGTGGATTAGTAGTTCAGGAAGGGCTTGGCTAGGTGACTGAGCTCTGATCCACGTGGCATCAGCTGGGTGGCTGGGTTGTGACAGTCCAATTCCAAGATGGCTGCTTCGCTAACACGTTGGACACCTGGGCTAGGATGGCTGGCGGGTGATGCTGACTGCAGAAGGAAGCTGAGCTGAGGCTGTCATCTGAAGTGCCTACTCACGGCTGCTTTGGGATTTGCGCTTCTCACAGCATGGTGGCTGGATTCCTAAAGACAGTGTCCCAAGAGTGAGCATTCCAAGAGTCAGGAAATGGAAGCTACCAGACTTTTAATGCCTGAGTCAGGAAATAGACATAACATCACTTCTACTGTATTCTGCTGGTAAGAGCAGCCACAGAGCTTTCCAAGATTCAAAAGGAGGGGCATAGAAACTCTCTCACCAAGAAATAGTAAGGAATTTGCAGCCATGTTTCATCTGTACATATGTGGATAATTTTTCTTTAAAACTCTTTAAAAAAATAAATGTACTGCCTGACCAGGCAGTGGCGCAGTGGATAGAGAGTCAGACTGGGACACGGAGAACCCAGGTTCGAGACCCTGAAATCGCCAGCTTGAGTGCGGGCTCATCTGGTTTGAGCAAAGCTCACCAGTTTGGACACAAGGTTGCTGGCTCAAGCAAGGGGTTACTCGGTCTGCTGAAGGCCCGCGGTCAAGGCACCTATGAGAAAGCAATCAGTGAACAACTAAGGTGTTGCAAGGAAAAACTAATGTTTGATGCTTCTCATCTTTCTCCGTTCCTGTCTGTCTGTCCCTATCTATCCCTCTCTCTGACCCTCTCTCTGTCTCTGTAAAAATAATAAATAAATAAATAAATAAAATGTTTAAAAAAATAAATGTACTCTGTGTTGAGGGCTAGCGACTGGTACTTTTTCTTTTTTAGCTAATTAAAAATTTTTATTTAGAAAATTAAATTTAATGGGGCAACATTGATCAATAATAGTATATAGCTTTCAGGTAAACATTTCTATAGCATTTGAACCGTTGATTGTGTTGTATGCCCACCACCCAAAGTCACATCACTTTCTGTCACTCACTGTATATTTGTCTCTCTTTACTCATCTCCCCCTTAACCCTCTACCCCCTGGTAACCACTTCACTTTTATCTATGTCCATGAGTCTCATTTTTATATCCCACCTATGTGTGAAATCATATAGTTCTTAACTTTTTCTGATTTATTAATTTCACTTAGTATAATGTTCTCAAGGTCCATCCTTGTTATAACTGGCAATATGTCATCATTTCTTAAGGCTGAGTAGTATTCCATTGTATATATGTACCACATCTTCTTTATCCAGTCCTCTATTAAGGAACACTTTAGGCCCTGGCTTGTTAGCTCAGTCAGTTAAGAGCCTCATCCTGAAACAACAAGATTGTGGGTTCAATCCCTAGTCAGGTCATACACAGAAAGCAAGCAAAGAATTCATAACTGAGTAGAACAACAAATGTATCCCTTCCCTCTCCCCTCTCTCTGCCTTGTTCTCTCTCTCTCTCTCTCTCTCTCTCTCTCTCTCTCTCTCTTTCTCTAAAACCAATAAAAATTAAGCCCTGGCTGGATAGCTCAGTTGGTTGGAGAATCTTCCCAGAGCGTGGAGGTTGTCAGTTCGATTCCCAGGTCAGGGCACATACAGAAGCAGCTCTGTATTCCTGTCTCTCTCTCTCTCTCTCTCTCTCTCTCTCTCTCTCTCAAAAACAAACAAAAAGAAATGGTACACTTTGGTGTTTTCATGTCTTGGCCACTGTGAATAATGTTGTGATGAACATGGGGTGCATGTGTCTTTACGTATCAATGTTTTCAATTTTTTTGTGTAGATACCCAGTACAGATATTACTACATCATATGGCAATTCTATTCTCAATTTTTTGAGGAACCACCATACTTTCTTCCATACTGGCTGTACCAGTTTACATTCCCACCAGCAGTGAATGAGGGTTCCTTTTTCTCCACACCTTCTCCAATACCTGTTGTTACCTGTCTTGTTGATAACAGCCAATCTAACAGGTGTGAGGTAAGTATCTCATTGTAGTTTTTTATAATAATTTTTTTATTTTTTTACAATTTATTTATTTTTTTACATTTTATTTATTCATTTTTTTTAGAGAGAGGAGACACAGAGAGAGGAAAGAGATAGAAAGAACAGAGGGAAGAGCAGGAAGCATCAACTCCCATATGTGCCTTGACCAGGCAAGCCTGGGGTTTCGAACCGGCGACCTCAGCTTTTACCCACTGCGCCACCGCAGGTCAGGCTCATTGTAGTTTTGATTTGCATTTCTCCAATAGCTAGCAAAGACGAGCATCTTCATATATATATCTGTTGGCCATTTGTTTTTCTTCTTGTGAGAAATGTCTGTTCAGGTCCTCTCCCCATTTTTTTTTCTTTTTTATGAAGCTGGAAACGGGGAGAGACAGTCAGACAGACTCCCGCATGCGCCCGACCGGGATCCACCTGGCACGCCCACCAGGGGAGAAGCTCTGCCCACCAGGGGGCGATGCTCTGCCCCTCCGGGGCGTCGCTCTGCGGCGACCAGAGCCACTCTAGCGCCTGGGGCAGAGGCCAAGGAGCCATCCCCAGCGCCCGGGCCATCTTTGCTCCAATGGAGCCTTGGCTGCGGGAGGGGAAGAGAGAGACAGAGAGGAAGGAGGGGGTGGGGGGTGGAGAAGCAAATGGGCGCTTCTCCTATGTGCCCTGGCCGGGAATTGAACCCGGGTCCCCCGCACGCCAGGCTGATGCTCTACCGCTGAGCCAACCGGCCAGGGCCCCTCTCCCCATTTTTTAATTGGACTGTTTGCTTGTTTGTGGCTGAGCTTTGTGAATTTGTCATATATTTTGGATATTATCTGTGTATTGGAGCTGTTGTTTGTAAATATCATCTCCCAATGGTTGACTGTCTATTTATTTGTTTTGTTATTTTCTTTTGCTGTGTGAAAGCTTTTTAGTTTGATATAATCCCATTCATTTATTTTTGCCTTTACTTTTCTTGCCCTTGGGGTCAAATTCATAAAATGTTTTCTATGCTCAAGGTTCATGAGTTTAGTAACAATGTTTTATTCTATGTAATTTGTTGTTTCAGATATTATATTTAGGTCTTTGATCCATTTTGAATTAATTTTTGTACATGGGGACAAACTATAGTCAAGTTTCATTCTTTTGTACATGGCTTTCCAATTTTCCCAGCACCATTTAATGAAGAGGCTTTTTTTTCTCCATTGTGTGTTTTTGGCTCCTTTGTCAAAGGTTATTTGTCCATATATGGCTTTATTTCTGGACTCTTGAATCTGTTCCATTGGTCTTTATATTTGTTTTCCTGCCAATATCATGCTGTTTTGATTATTGTGGCTCTGTAGTATAATTTGAAGTCAGGTAGTGTGATACCTCTGGCTTCATTCTTTTTCCTCAGGATTGCTTTGGCTATTCAGGGTTTTTTATGGTTCCATACAAATCTGGGGATTTTTTTCTCTTTCTTTAAAATATGACATTGGGGTTTTAATGGGGATTACATTAAATTTGTACATTGCTTTGGCTAATATGACCATTTTATTTTTTTTAAGTGAGAGGAGGGGAGAGAGTGAAACAGACTCTTGCATGTGCCCTGACTGGGATCCACCTGGCAACCCCCCACCATCTGGGGCCAAGGCTGGAGTCAATGAAGCTATCATCAGTGCCTGAGGCCAATGCTGGAACCAGTTGAGCCACTGGCTGCAAGAGGGGACGAGGGGGAGAAAAGGGAGAGTGAGGGGGAAAGAAGCAGGTGGTCACTTCTCTTGTGTGTCCTGACTGGGAATTGAACCCGGGATGTCTATATGCTGGGCCACCACTGAGCCAACTGGCCAGGGCCTATATGGCCATTGTAACTATGTTGATTGTTCTGATCCATTAACATGAAATATTTTTCTTTTATTTATTTAGTTTTTTAATTAAGTGAGCGTGTGCCAGGCTGACACTCTATTGCTGAGCCAACTGGCCAGGGCTAACATGAAATATTTTTCCATTTCATTGTCTTTTTCAATTTTTTTTCAATAATGCTTTGTAGTTTTCAGTATACAGGTCCTTCACATCCTTTGTTAAGTTTATGTAATTTGTTGTTTCAGATATTATATTTAGGTCTTTGATCCATTTTGAATTAATTTTTGTACATGGGGACAAACTATAGTCAAGTTTCATTCTTTTGTACATGGCTTTCCAATTTTCCCAGCACCATTTAATGAAGAGGCTTCATTAAATGTTAAGTTTAATCTTAGGTATTTTATTATTTTTTGTTGTTGCAATTGTAAAAGGAATTGTTTTCTTTCTTTTAGTTCATTTTCTGAAGTTTTATTGTTGGTGTATAAGAAAACAGGAGACTCGTATATTGATTTTGTATCCTGCAACTTTATTGTATTTGTTTATTGTTTCTAATAGTTTTTCAGTGGAGTCTTTGGGGTTTTCTACATATAGGATCATGTCATTTGAAAAAAGCGATACCTTAACTTCTTCTTTCCTGATATGGATATATTTAATTTCTCTCTCTTGCCTGATTGCTCTGGCTAAAACTCCTAGCATTATGTTGAATAAGAGTGGAGAGAGTGGACAGACTTGACCTTGTCTTGTTCTTGATTTTAGAGGAAAAGCCTTCATTTTTTCACCATTTAGTATGCTATTGGCTGATGTTTTGTCATATATGGCCTTTATTTTGTCGAGATACTTTTCTTCTATATCCATTTTATTGAGTGTTTTAAACATAAATGGATGTATCTTATCAAATGCCTTTTTTGCATCTATTGATAGCATCATATGATTATTTTTTTTTGTATTTTTCTGAAGTTGGAAACGGGGAGGCAGTCAGACAGACTCCTGCATGCGCCCGACTGGGATCCACCCAGCATGCCCACCAGGGGGCGATGCTCTGCCCATCTGGGGCATTGCTCTGTCTCAACCAGAGCCATTCTAGCGCCTGGGGCAGAGGCCATGGAGCCATCCTCAGTGCCCGGGCCAACTTTGCTCCAATGGAGCCTTGGCTGCGGGAGGGAAAGAGAGACAGAAAGGAAGGAGAGGGGGAGGGGTAGAGAAGCAGATAGGCACTTCTCCTGTGTGCCCTGGCCGGGAATCGAACCCAGGACTCCTGCATGCCAGGCCGATGCTCTATCACTGAGCCAACTGGCCAGGGAGCATCATATGATTCTTGTTTTTTCTTTGTTTATGTGGTGTATTACATTAATTAGTTTATGTATATTGAATCATCCTTGTGCTCCTAGAATGAATCCCACTTGTTTGTGATGTATATTTTAATGTATTATTGTATTTGATTTCCTAGTATTTTGTTTAGAATTTTTGCATCTGTATACAATAGAGATATTAGTCTATAGTTTTCTTTTTTTGTATTGTCCTTGACAAGTTTTGGTATGAGGGTTATGTTGGCCTCATAAAATGTGTTAAGAGACTATTATTGCTCCTTCTTCTATTTTTGGAAGATTTTGAGAAGGATAGGTACCAACTCCTCTTTGAATGTTTAGTAGAACTCACTAGTGTAGCCATGTGGTCCTGGACTTTATTTGGGGGGAGGTTTTTGATAGTTGTTTTTATTTCTTCCCTGCTTATGGGTCTGTTTAGGTTTTCCACTTCTTTATGACTCAGTCTAGGAAGATTGTATAGTTCCAGGAACTTATCCATTTCTTCTAGATTGTTAAATTTGGTGGCATATAATCTTTCATAGAGTTCTAATATGAGCCTTTGTATATCTATGATGCCTGTGGTAATTTCTCTTTTTATTTAATATTTTGTTTATATGAGTCCTTTCTCTTTTTTTACTTAGTGAGTCTAGCCAGAAGTTTGTCAATTTTATTGATATTTTAAAAGAACCAAATCTTTGTTGTATTAATTTTTTCCACAGTTTTAGTGTTCTCTATTTCATTTAGTTCTGCTCAAATTTTTACTATTTTCTTTCTTCTGCTGAATTTGGGTCACCTTTGTTCTTCTTTTTCTAGTTCTTTCAGATGTAATGTTTGGTTGTTTACCCGGGATCTCTCTTATTTCTTGGTATAAACCTGTAATGATATAAACTTCCCTCTTTTGCTGTATCCCAGAAGTTTTAATGTGTTGTTATTCTTGTTTGTTTGTATATATCTTTTGATCTCTGCTTTTATTTCTTCTTGGACCCAGTCATTTTTTTAGAAGTATGTTGTTTAATTTCTACTTTTCTTGTGGGTTTCTTTCTTTTTGAAGTTGAACTCTAATTTAATTTCAAAGCCTTATGGTCCGAGAATATGCTTGGTATAATTTCAATCTTTTGAATTTATTGATGTTAGTTTTGTGGCCCAACATATGGTCCATCCTTGAGACTGTTCCACGCACACTGGAAAAGAATGTATAATCTAATGTTCTGGGAAGAAATGTTCTGTAACTGTCTGTTATGTCCATTTGGTCTAGTGCATAATTTAAGGCCAATATTTTTTTATTGATTTACTGTTTGGATGATCTATCCAAAGCCATCAGTGGTATGCTGGTATCTCCAAGTATGATTGTGTTTTTGTCTGTTTCTATTTTTACATCAGTTAGTAGATGTCTTATATAACTTGCTGCTCCCTGATTTAGTGCAGGTATATTAAGAAGTGTTATGTCTTCTTGATATAGTGTCCCCTTTATCATTATGAAATGTCTGTCTTTGTCTCTTCTTACCTTTGTTGCCTTGAAGTCAGCATTGTCAGATATTGGTATGGCTACACCTGCTTTTCTTTGGATATTATTTCCTTGGAGAATTTTCCAACCTTTCACTTTGAATCTACTTTTGTCCTTACAGCTTAGGTGTGTCTCTTTTCATTTAAGACAGCATACGATTAGGAAGGGGGAGGAGGGGACAGGATCAAAGAGGGTGAACAGATCAGCCAAAATCATAGAGACATAACGCATAGCTACAGACAACAGGGTAGCAATAGCCAGAGGGAGATGGGGGTGAATGTAGGGGAGGCAAACGAGGGGAAGTTGGTGTGGAAAGAGACTTTGCATGGGGCATAGGGGGCATGATGCAGTGTGTAGAGGGTGTTATATTGAGTGGGACACTTGAAAACATGTCAGCACACTAAAAAATAAAAAAATTTAAAAAGTAGCATGTGTGTGTGTGTGTGTGTAAAATTCTATTGCAACTATGAAAATAAAGAGGAGTTTTAATAGGCAAATTTAATATAGTCCCTCTTCTGAAATCACATTTTCTGTGTTGTTTATGAAGTACGGTATCTTCAGCTCATATGCTGACATAATCTGTGTTAGTTCATATTTATTAGCAACATACACTGCAGTTTCCTATTCCTATGCTATTGGGGAATTTTAGCATTTCAGGACAGCTGGCTCCCTTTGCCAATGCCCTGGAACACTTTTTCATGATTCACAAAGAAACTGGTGTGTGATCAGAATGAGCAGTGACAGGTGGAAGGTTCAAAGGTCACCCTTTGTACAGGTTCCCACCACAAGAGTACCCTCTCCACTTTTGTTATGTTAGCCTCTTAATTACCCATTGACAACCAAGGGTGGTGGCGGAAATTATCTAACTCAGAAAGCTGCTGTACAGCCAGTTGAAATCCATGGATGGGCTCTCTATAATTTTCTGATCTTGGAGTAACCTGAAATAGACTTCTGAGGCTTCCAGAAATTCTGAAATAACCCAAAGTTGGGGGGAATCATTTCTCAGGATACAGCTAGCTGCAGGCAGCACTCAGACAGTTTGTGTAATCTTATTAAGTGATTACAATAATATTTGGATTTTCTTGGTCCTTGGGTAATATGTTGTGTTAATAATGGGGTGTACTGCTATATACTTTTTGTGTGTAAAAAAGGATGATATTTATTAATTAACAAAGAATTAAGCCCAGCTGATTGTCAAGTCCTGACCATGAGACAGCATTTGAGTTGTGAACTTGTTTTCCCCCCGTAGATTCAATTCTATATTGAATTTATTCTTTGTTAGATGAGTCTGACATAAATGACCTTTATTAAAGAAGATCAGTTTAGTTTCAAATACTATCCAATATAAATACTTTTAAATGACTGATTTTCTTAAATTACTGAGGAATTACATTACTGATGAGAATTGTTATCTCCAAATTTTAAAAAATCTTATAAAGTTAGATCTGTCTTTATCTCACTAATGAGGAAACAGGTTCAGAGAGATTCAGTAACTTGCCTAAGGTTACAAAAGAAAAAAGAGCCAGAGTTTTTATCATTGAGTAGTGGTACCTGTTTTTCTGTCACATTACTCAATTTTTGTTGTATTTCATAGATGGAAGGGTCTGGGTTCAACAAGTCTAAGATTGACAATACATTTCAGAAAAGGCTTTAGCAAGAGCTCATTTAACGTGCAGTCAGAGAAACACATCCTTCTACTACTTTTGGGTTCCTTATGGTGTGCTTAATTGTGCTAGTTTGTTGGAGGATTGACTTTCTTTGCACCACGGGTGTTACTTCTGTAAACATAAGTGAGTGAGTGCTTATGCTTGGCAGTATATCTGCTTGATCTGTAGCTTCTTCATAAGATGGCGTACCAAGTAGGAAGGATACAAAGTCAGTTTTGTTTACTGTATATTTAGTTATCGATCCAACAATGGTTCAGTATGTGAGGGAAGAGATACAAGGATGATGAAGACAAGATCTCCGCCTTTTACATGCTCATAGACATGTAGTGAGCCACTCCAATATGGCATAATAAGTGCCACGTCAGAGGTTTCAGGCCCTATGAGGAGAGATGAGGGAGCAACTAACTCTCTTTGGAGGATTTATTGAAGTCTTCAGAAGAGGAGTAGCATTTGAGTTGGGTCTTTAAAGATGAAGAGTTTGTTGGGTGCAGAAAGAGGAAAAGCAGAGGGAAGAACATGCACAAATGCTAAGTGTATCAAGGGCATGGGGTTTGGGGAGAGCTATGAATAGCCTGGTGAGGCTGGAGTACAGAATAGGTATGTGTGTAGGACTTGAGGGAAAAGAAATTGGAGAAGTAAGTTGAAACGAGACAGTGAAGAGGCCCTCTAAGTAATGAGGAGCCTTAGAAGGATGGAGTAGTATGATCAGATTTGCATTTGGAAAGTTACCTCCACATGCTGGTTGGGTTTGAGGAAGAGGGGACTAGAGAAAGAGGGATGATTAGAAGATGAATACTGATGAGAATACTAGCAGTGGCATGAGTGAGAAGTGAGAGTCTCCAGAGATAATCAGGAGACACTACTTGTTATATTTGAAAATGAATTGTTTTGTGTGATTGAAGGAAAGTGTGGAGTGGACCTTGAGTTGTGGGTTTCTGTTCAGGTGAGATAAAGAATTCCAGGATAGGAAGCAGACTGGGAGAGGCACATGAAAAAATTAGTTTCAATATGTTGGGATTGAAAATGAGTGAAATGTAGAGTTGACCAGTGGAATGTTAAAAATTTGGATCCAGAGTTCTGGAGAAAATTGGGGTTAGAAATAGAGATTTGGTATATAGAAGGGACAGCTAATTAGAAATAATGAGTTCTTTTAGAGGGAGTGAAGAGTGTTGAGAAGGAGTAGACAGAGAGATCAGAGGGGAACCAAGAGAGAATGCTGCATAGAAAGCAGAGCAAGAGAATTCAAAGATCGCATGGTTGACAATGCCAATGATGCAGGGAGGCCAGGAAGACTAACAATGAATAAGAAACCTTTGGATTTATTTATTTTTTAAAAGATTTTTATTTATTCATTTTATTATTATTATTATTTTGTATTTTTCTGAAGTGAGAAGGGTGGAGGCAGACATACTCCCACAAGCGCTTGACCAGGATCCACCCAGCTTGCCAACTAGGGGGCAATGCTCTGCCCATCTGGGGCATTGCTCTATTGCAACCGGAGCCATTCTAGTGCCTGAGGTGGAGGCCATGGAGCCATCCTCAGTGCCCAGGCCAACTTTGCTCTAATGGAGCCTTGCTTGTGGGAGGGGAAGAGAGAGATAGAGAGGAAGGAGAGAGGGAAGAGTGGAGAAGCAGATGGGTGCTTCTTTTGTGTGCCCTGACCGGGACTCAAACCTGGGACTTCCACACACTGGGCCGATGCTCTGCCGCTGAGCCAACCGGCCAGGGCTTATTCATTTTCATTTTAGATAGAGGGGAGAGAGAGAGAGAGAGAGAGAGAGAGAGGTCTGTGTGTGGGGTGAGTGGGAAGTATCAACTCAGTTGCTTCCTGTTCGTGCCTTTACTGGGGAAGCCCGGGGTTTCGAACTGGCAACCTCAGTGTTCCAGGTTGGTGCTCTATCCACTGCATCACCACGGGCAGGCTGAAACTTTAGGATTTAACACTTAGAAGGTCACCAGTGACCAAGTCAGTTAAAAAGCTGATTTCAAAACAATATGTAAAATGTACTCCCCCAACAATATGTGTTCTCAAATACCATCTTTGTAACACTGTGCATTGAGAACTCTGAAGGGTCAGATTCGTAACAGTGGCTACCTCTGAGTGGTGGCATTGGGGGTGATATTTTTAGGGACACATCTTTTATTATTATTATTATTTTTAAAACTTGACTAATAGACTTTAGAGAGAGAAGAAGGGGTAGAAAAAGAGAAACATTGATTTGTTGTTCTACTTATTATGCATTCATTGGTTGATTCTTGTATGTGCCGGGACCAGGGATTAAATTGGCAACTTTGGCATAACAAAATGATTCTCTAACCAACTGAGCTACCCTGCCAGGGCCTACGGAAGAGCCTTCTTTTAATTTCATTCAGCTTGTTTTCTGAATTCAGGTCCCATTTCTTGGCTGGCTGTCAACCAGGGTCGATTTCAGCTTCTAGACGCTGCCCACATTCCTACCTATTGCCCTCCTTCCTCCATCTTTAAACCAGCAATGGGGGATTGAGTCATTCTCATTTTTCAAATCTCTGAAGAGATAGTAGCTGAACAGCGCAGAAAAACTAGACGGGCCTTACCTATACAGCAGCAGTAGAGCACAGAATCAACATGTACTTTGGTTGAAGCTTCTGGCTATATTTTCTGTTGCATTGGTTGAAGTAAATTAAGAAACATCTGGCCTTCTATGGATGTGTAGTTAGTAAAAGGAACACTCTGAAAGTGTTTCTTCTTTTATTTTCTGGATGAGATTGTTTCAATTTGGTGTTATTTTTTTCCTTCAAAAGTTTGGTAAGATTCTCTAGTAAAACATTTGGGCATGGGGATTTATTTTTTGGTGACCTTTTACATTATGAATTTTATTTCTTTGATACTTACAGGACTATTTAATTTACCTATTTCATCTTGATTGAGCTTTTTGGTAGTTTGTGATTTTCAAGGAATTGGTGTATCTTTTTTAAGTTTTAAAAATATATGAGTTTAGCATTATTCATCATTTTCTCTTATCCTCCAGGATTTTTAGTGACTCCCATTTCATTTCTGACACTGGTAATATGTCTTCTCTGTTTTAATTTTTGTCAGTCTTGCTAAAAGTTTACCAATTTTATTGAAATTTTCAAAGAATCAGCTTTTTGTTTCACTTCTTTTTTTATTTTTGTTTTTCATTGACTTTTTGTGATACTCTGCTTATTTTTTCTCTCTCTCTCTTCTATTTTTTCTTTTAACTTTTTGAGGTAGAAACTTGGATTGTTGATTTGAGAATTTTTCTCTTTTCTGATGTAAGCATTTGGTACTAGAAACATTCCTCTCAGCACTCCTTTAGCTATACTCCACATATTTTAGGTTTTATTTTCAGTTTTATTTAGTTCTATGTGTATTTTACTTTATTTTTTACTTCCTCACTGATCACTTGGAAATAACCAACACACTTCTAAATAATCATTTTCTTTCTGTTTGGACAAGTTCCGTTAGCCATTCTTTAGGGTTAAGTTTATTAGTGACTAAGTCTTTCAGCTCCCCTTCATCTAAGAATGTCTTTATTTCCCATTCATTCCTAAGGAGAGTTTCACCAGATAGAGAATTCATGGTTGATACTTCTTTTCTTCCAACACTTGAAAAATGTTATACCACTTCCTTTTGGTCTCTGTGGATTCAGATGAGAACTCTATGGCCATTTGAATTCATTTCCCCCCATTATTTCTCTTCAGTTGATTTCAGAATTTTTTTTTTGTTTCTTTAGTTTTAAGAAGTTTAATTATGCTTTATTTGGGTTTATCATACTTGAGGTTTTCTCAGCCTTGAATCTGTAAGTCAATGTCTTTCCCAAAATTTGGGAAGTTTTTAAACTATTATTTACTTGAATGCTCTTTCAGCCTCATGTTCTCCTTTTGGACTTTTCTCCTCTCTTTCTGGACTTTAATGATGGGAATATCGGTTTTTTACTGTGTCCCCGAGGCTCTGCTAATTTTTCAGTCTATTTTTTTTTCTCCTATAAATTGAGTGAATTCCATGACGTGTTGTTCTCAAGTTCTCTGATTATTTTCTGTGTTCTCTTTTTCTGTTTCAGCCCATTAATTGTCTTTATTTATTTTTGATGTTTTTAAGACATTATTCATTTCAAAGAGGAGAGAGAGAGGAGCAGGAAGCATCAACTCCCACACGTGCCTTGACCAGGCAAGCCCAAGGTTTCGATCCAACGACCTCAGCATTCCAAGTCAACATTTTATCTGCTATGTCACCACAGGTCAGGCTCCGTTGATTGTTTTTAATTTTGGTTATTGTATTTTTCAGCTATATGGTTTCCATCTGGCTCTTTTTTGTAACTTCTATTTTTTTACTGAGATTTTTCACCTTTTAATTTGTTTAAAGAAAAGTATATAAAAGTTTGTTGAAGTATTTTTATCATGGATGCTTTAAGATTCTTATCAGATAACTCCAATATCTAATTTTTCTTGGTGTTGGCATTAGTTGATTGTTTTTGTGCCTTTATTAGTTCTTGTATGATAGGTGATTTTTCTATTGTGTCTTAGATACTCATCCCATTAAATCTTTTATTTTAGCAGGCAGACTCCCAGTTTAGCTTTTTCATATATATTCTTTACTGTTGTGAGATTTTTTTTCTCCTCTACTTTTAGCATCCTTCTATTAAAAATATATTCATTATAGTATTAAATTTCAAAACTTAGGTAAAATGGATAATTTTATTAAAAAATACAAATGATCAAAATTGACTCAAAAAGGAGATACCAAACACATGTAAATCCTTAGTCATTAAAGGGATTTATTTTTTTATTATTATTATTTTTTCTGAAGCTGGAAATGGGGAGAGACAGTCAGACAGACTCCCGCATGCACCCGACCAGGATCCACCCGGCACGCCCACCAGGGGCGAAGCTCTGCCCACCAGGGGGCGATGCTCTGCCCCTCTGGGGCGTCGCTCTGCCGCGACCAGAGCCACTCTAGCGCCTGGAGCAGAGGCCAAGGAGCCATCCCCAGTGCCCGGGCCATCTCTGCTCCAATGGAGCCTTGGCTGCGGGAGGGGAAGAGAGAGACAGAGAGGAAGGAGGGGGGGGGTGGAAAAGCAAATGGGCACTTCTCCTATGTGCCCTGGCCGGGAATCGAACCCGGGTCCCCCGCACGCCAGGCCAACGCTCTACCGCTGAGCCAACTGGAAAGGGCCAAAGGGATTTATTAACTAGTCAAAAATTGCCCGTATAATTCTCCCAAATAGCCCACCCTTTCTATGAAACACCCTCAGTCCTGGGTGCTTTCACAAGTGAGGTCTACCAAAATTTAGAGAAACACATAAAACTCTTATAAAAACTATTATAGAAGGCTAGAAATAGTTGGAAGTTCCTCAGTTCATTGTATGTGGTTAGTAAAAAATGAAGGAAAGGAATCTCAGCATAAAGTAAAGCACAGGGTTATATTATATCCCTGTTTCTCAGATAATACATTAATTCCAATCCCTGGGTCTGCTTGTAATATTAGCTGAAACTTCAGTGCTGGCAGTGAAAACCCAGACTTCCTCATATGCCTGAAGTCATTCCTGTAGCCTCTTCATTTTAGACCACTGGAGAGGCATCTTGTGCTTGGACTGACCAGTGAATAATTGTGTAGCCGCCTTCTAGTCCTGCATAAACACTAAAGCTTACACCAACAAGCAATTTCTACGGCTTCTTCATGACCTGGATCTACAGATCTGTGTGTCTCTTTGCCACCAGACTGTGTGCTTTTCTCATATTTGGATGCTACTATCTCTAGTTAACACTGTGACACTTACATTCGCTATTGTGTCATTCTTTGCTTTTGGTTAAAACAAACGAGTCTTCTGTATAAGACCCAGGTGGTTGAGATTGTTAGTTTTGGTTTCAGCAAATCCATTAAGAGGAAATATAGTCTATAGGTATAAAGAAGAATCAAACAGATATTTTAGAATTGAATAATTGAACAACCTAAAAAAACTGAGCAGAATGGAGAAGACAGAGGAAAGAATCAATGAATTTTAAGATAGCACCATAGAAATTCTCAGCCTGAAAACAAAGAGAAAATAGACTGAAAAAATTAAGCAGGGACTCAGAGAACTGTAGGACTAACAAGAGCTGTAACATCTGTGTGATTGGAATCCCAGACGGGGAAAAGAAAGAGGATGGGAATGAAAAAGTATTCAAAGAAACAATGGCTAAAATTTTCCTAAATTTGGCAAGACATAAACCTATAGTTTTCAGAAGCTGACAGATACTCAGACAAGAGAAACTCAAAGAAATCCACGCCAGAACACATTATAATCAATCTTCAGAAATGTAAAGATGCCAGAGAGAAATGACACAGTAACTACAGACAGATCTCAGAAATATTGTGAATTTGGTTCCAGAGTGACTTCTGTTCCAGACTGCCACATTAAAGCATGTATCACAGTAAAGTGAGTTGCAATCTTTTTGCTGGTGGAGGGTCTTGCCTTCGACTTGTAAAAAATGTAACATCTGTAAGTACCATAAAGTGAAGCACAATAAAATGAGGCATACTTATACAGAGGGAAATAATTTGTACGACAGGAGATTTCTCATCAGAGATCATGGAAGCTAGAAAGAAATGGCACAAAAATTTTCAAGCGCTAAAAGAAAAAAAATCATTATTTAGTGAATCTATCTTTCAGGAATAAAAGGGAAATAAAGACTTTTGCAGTCTAAGAAAAATAAAAATAATTTTTCCCTAGCCGACCTACCTTTAAAAATGATTAAAATCTTTAAAAAATATATAAAGGAAGTTCTTGAAATAGAATGGAAAGGAAAAAATGTAGAAAGGAAATGAAAGAATCTGAAAGCATCAGGAAGGAAGAAAGAATGAAGGAAAGAGCAAAAGTATGGGTGCATACAATGGACCTCCTCCTGAGTTTTTTAAAACTATATTTGGCAGTTGGAGCAAAAAGTAGAACATTTTTGATGTGGTTCTCAATGTATGTGGAAGAAATATTTAAGATAATTATATTATAAACAGAGGAGGGTAAAAGGACTTAAAAGAAGGTACATTTCACTTGTAGTGGTGAAATTTTCACACCTATAGATTGTGCTAAGTTATGAATATATAATGTAATACCTAGAGCAACCACTACATTTTTTTATTTATGCATATAACTTTCATTGACATCAAGAGCATTATGCTGAATGAAAAGCCAATATGAAAAAGTCACTTATGGTATGGTTCCATTTATATAACATTTGCAAAATGGCACACTTGAATTGCTAGAGAAAAAATAAGTGGGTACTGAAGGTTAGGAGTGGGTGGGGGTCAGAGGGTATGAACCTGATGTAGTAGCATGATGGAGTCTTTATGGTGATGGAATAGTTCTGTATGTTGGATGCAGTGGTGGTTACATATCTACACATGTGATAAAATGGCATAGAACTAAACACACACATCGAACCCATGTCTATTTCCTGGTTTTAATAGTGTACTGTAGTTATAGAAGATGCAACCATTGGGAAAATCTAGGTGTAGGGGACACTGGATGGACCTCTCTACTATTTTTGCAGTTTGTGTAAATTATGATTACTTTAAACTAGATCAAAATTTTTTTAAATGAAAGAACTCACTTATTTGCTGAAAATATTTCATTTTCATTTATATTTAATAAGTTTCATTAATGGAATATTATTTTCAGTTTTCTCTATCATTGTGAAATTTTTCCCATAGAGATTTTGCACGGCAGTAGCAAATTAAAACAGAAATTTTCTCTCTTCTATATTATTTTACCATTTGAGTCACCATGGTTTTGAGCTGAAAGCTATTGGTACTGGTTTGTATAAAAGAGGATGGTGTGACTGTCTCACCCTCATCTCACTCCACTACATTTGATTGCTCTATAGGGTTACTTTTCTGTAGGAAAGCTAAAAGAAACAACAACAACAAACCAAAAAACAAAGCCCAAAACATTTAATTCCCTCATTCTGCCTGCCTTACCCGATGACCTTGTGTTATGAGTCGGTTGACTGAAGTCAGACGTATCTCAGTGGCTGTGGAATGGCATTCTCACTACACAAGATTAAGGAGCCTACATGCTTTCTCCTCTTTGAAACCTTTAGTAACCAAACTTGGATTAACTGCAAGTTGTCTTTTGTGACTATCATGTTTCCCCCTAATTAATCAACTTTTCCGGAAGCTCTATCTGTTTAACTAAATAGAGTAGATCTCTCTGTAGAGGTGGGAATAGAAATTACTGTGGGAATCTTGATTGTGTTTCTGATTTGCATAGTGTTAATGATTTGTATGTTAATGGGATTGGGAAGCTGAAGGATTGCATGTCAGCATAACCTGTTTGCTATTTCTAGTTCTGGAGCCACGTGGAGTCAACCTCACCCTTTTTGTTGTTTTTTTTCTTCTTTAGTTTCATTTTGTTTACACATTATTTTATGGCCTGAAATTAATATCAACTAGCATTTATTTGGAATATGACTTTGAGCTCTCTGCTACTGTATCAGGTGCTTGTACATATCCAACTCATTACTCCAAACAGCAATTCTGATTTTAAGTAATAATTTAGTGTTTCCATATTCCATCATGTTGGCCTTATGTTTAAATGCTGAGTTAAATATGAAAAATTTGATGGATGCTGTCAAATACATTCTATATGACACATGGACACTTACATTAGTTTGATACAATAGAAGGATTAAATATGCCTTAAGACACTTAGTATCATTTTAATGTATACAACAGAAGAAATTCAAGAACCATAATTAAGAAGCTCATCATAAAAGAATATATACAAAATATAGCATAAACCTGACATAGAAAAATTTCACAGTATCATTTAGTTATTTTATTCTCTTAATGTTCATCTTTAAAGACTATTTATTTTTATTTTTTAGGTTTTATTTATTCATTTTAGAGAGGGGGGGAGAGAGAGAGAGAGAGAGAGAGAGAGAGAGAGAGAGAGAGAGAGAGAGAGAGAAGAGAAGGAGAGAAAGAGGGGAAGAGCAGGAAGCATCAACTCTCATATGTGCCTTGACCAGACAAGCCCAGGGTTTTGAACTGGCGACTTCAGCATTCCAGGTTGATGCTTTATCCACTGCACCACTGCAGGTCAGGTAAGATATTTATTTTCTTTTTTTTAAATAAATTTATTGATTTTTAGAGACAGAGGAAGGGAGAGAAAGAGAGAGAAAGAGAGAGAGAGAGAAGAAAGGAGAGAGAAGAAAAGAGAGAGAAAGAGAGAGATCGATCGATCAATTTGTTGTTCCCCTTATTCATGCCATCATTGGCTGATTCTTGTATGTGCCCTGACTGAGGATTGAATTTACCACCTCAGCATGTCAGTACGACACTCTAACCAGCTGAGCTACCGAGCCAGGGCCAGAAGAAGTGTCTATTTCAAGTATTATTACAGATGTAAGAATAAAGGTGAGATGAAGAATAATATATCCCAAGGTCTATGTAGTGAATAAATGATAATAAAACCATTACGGTTCATTATGGTGAAACAAATACATTTGGAAATGTATTGTTATTATTATCATCATTATAACAGTGTTGAGAGGTGCTCAATTAGTCAGTCAAGGGTGTAGTCATCTGATAGAAAGATGGGACTTGTGATAAGAGGTTTACTATTGGGTGACAGATATGGCCGACAGCCCAGACAAGCTTGGAATGGTGATCCATACATTCCACTGGCAACATTTGTGGCACCGGAAGAGGTTTTAGTATGGCCGTATTTACTTGGAGAAGTGGAAAAGGGCACATGTGTAAATGGGATTATAAAGCTGAAAACTCCCAAGTTATGAGCTACTTTCAAAATGCATCAGTGGTTTGAAATCCAGTCTTGTCTCCTTACAAATGTTAATAATGTAATATGCACTGCTTGTGTTGTAATAGGTACAACGATAACAGTGTAACTGTAGATATATTCTTATTCAATAAATTGGCTTTTATAGAGTGTGACAGGCAGCCACCAAGATGGCCCCCAATGATCTCTGCCTCCTGGTGTCCATGCCCTTGTGTAATTCTCTCTGAGTGTGGTCTAGACTTGCTCATAATAAATAATAATATGGCAAAAGTGATGGGATGCCACTTCTGATATTAGGTTATAAACAGATTATGACTTCCATCTCAGGGTTCTCTTTCTTGGACTGCTTGTTCTGGGATGTATTAGTTTGCTTGGGCTGTTGTAACAAAATACTGCAGACTGGCTGGCTTAAACAACAGAAATTTATTTTCTTACAGTCCTGGACGCTAAAAGTCCCAGATCAAGGTGCTGGTCACTTCTAAGTCAGGGCCCACTTCTGGCTTGTAGGAGGCTGGCATCTTGCTGTGTGCTCACATGTATTCTTTGTGTGAGTGTGAGGAGAGAGGAGGAGTGTCTGGTGTCTCTTGTAACCACACTGTTGGCTCAGGGCTCAGCCCTTATAACCTCATTTCCCCTTAATTACCTCCTCCAAGGCCCCATCTCCCAATACAGCCACATTGAGGGTTAGGGCTTCAAAGTATGAATTTTGAGGGGACACAAACATCCAGTTGCCATGTTAGGAAGCACACGTTAGTGATCTTGAAAGGGGATCTTCTATGGCCTGCCAATAGCCATATACACTGCTCACAAAAATTAGGGGATATTTCAAAATGAATATGAAGTGATAAAAAAAGAAGCATTTGATTTTTTTTTATTAAACAAGAACATCAGAAAGCAAATGACAAGTCAAAGACAGTTGTTCAGTTATGCAAATGGGATGTAAAACCAACTTTTATTTCACTGGTGAAAATGCACTATACAAAAGGCTGAAAGTACTGGAGTATCTGCACGTTGCCTGATCTTGAAAGTGCATTTTGAAATATCCTCTGATTTTTGTGAGCATTATAACTGGGTTTTGATGTGGCTGCTCCCCCAGCAGAGCCTAGAGATGGCTGCAGCCCTGGCCCACACTTTGCAGCCTCAGGGGAGGCTGCCTCAACCACCCATCTAAGTTGCTCCTGGATTCTTGATCCACAGAAACGATGCGATAATAACTGTCTGTTGTTTTCAGCTTCTAAATTTGGGATCGCTTGTTATGTTGCAATAGAGACATACAATATTTAATATTTGACTCTTCAATTCTTATATCAGAAGCCTTAGAAGTAGGATCTATCATTAAGAGAGTCTGATTATCATCAGGGAGGGGAAGAATATGGCACGTGAAAAGGAACTAACAACTCTATTTCCTGTCTTCTCCCTAGAAATGACTTATATCATCTGTGAGTACCCTAATGAGTATATCGATTTTTCTCTGACTCAGGGAACTTTGTGTTTTATGGCAGTTACCTCAAAGACCTTTGATTCTGCAAGTGCATTCTGAATAGAATGTAAGGAAATTCTTTGTTACTATGGATTTCACAGATGTACTTGTAGCTGAGCGTAATTTTTACAATCACAACATGGTCTACAGGGGTGAGAGTTTGCTAGTCAGTGGGAGGAAAAGTTGGCAAAGGAACCGTTTACAATTATAATTCTGCCTCCCAGAAACCCTCCACTTTCCTGAATACCACATGTAAGGAACCATTTGCCCCAAGCGTCTTAAGACTCTGGACTACCCCGCGCTCCTCCATTGGCATGCTGGAGTAGTTACATTCTAGCCAATTAGCAGGGTGCCACACACTCCGCCAAGGAGCTCTAGTCTCTATAGACCCAGTATAGAGAGTGAAATTAGCTGAGACAAATACCTGTTAATCCCCCGTTCTTGGCGGGCGTGGAGCACCTACTGTGCAGTGCTAATAGTTCTGGGAAATCCCCATTCCCAGTGTCAAGAGTTGAACAGACTTAAGTCTGTTAAATGAAGAAATGTACAGAGCATTAGCTTTGATCAAGAAATTCTAGGTGCAAGTCTCTTAAATAAATAAGGGCTGATTGGGAATACAGGTCACCCTTTCTACGAAGCTGCTTTTTATTTTATTTTAATTTTTTTGAGGGTGTTTATCTTCATTCTCTTTCCCATGTCAGAGCCAGGGGCAGAAAAGTGGCAGTCTGAGTGGCTGGACCTGGGGACAGTAGAAAATAATCTTATTTGAACAACGGTCGAGAACTGAGTGACTATAGTATAGCAGAGTTTTGTCCACGGGAGCTTGGGTATGCTTTTCGAAAATGTAAAACTGATGACAAAAATCTCAGGAGCCCTTACAGTTTCCTGGGAAGTCTTGTTTATACTTATATGTGTAAGCTGCGCCCTCTGCTGTCTCACTCAAGCCATGTCCCTGCCCTCCCCGCCCCCGCCCCCGCCCCCGCCCCCACCTCACTTCCTGGAAAAACGCATTGTGTTTTCCCATCTGAATTATGTTTCAGTTCCTTTCTATCAGCTTTATGTTGTCTGTTGCAAAGAAAGAGGCAAGCAGAATTGAGATCGTGGCTTGTACCACGCTGTCTGTCATTCAAAGATCTGCATAGCCGTTCTCAGAGAAGGGCAGAGGATTCAGAATTCTTAGGGCTACAACGGTAACGTTTTCAGATTCTAATTCCTTAGCTAAGTTCACACACATTCCAGGTTCAGTTTTTATTTTTATGTTTTTGCAGCATATATTGGAATATAGCCTTTGTTTCCCTGGGGAAGGCAGAACAGTCTTTTCTTAGCCCCAGGAAATGCTTTTAATTCAGACATGCTTTTAATTCTTGGTTATGTGAAATATAACCGTTTGGCAATTGCCACCATCTCTAGATAAGGTAGTGGAGAGGGAGTGTGGATAAAAGAATCACAGCGAAGAAGGAGGAGGGTGGGCTGAGGAGACCAGTGACGGGAAGAATAGACGATCTTATGCCCCGTTGCTTTGAGACTAGGAAGAAAGACGATTTACATTTTGACACGTCAGTAAAAGGAAATCAAAAGAAGTTGTGCAACTAACCATTTGTTAGGTGTGAAGCACAATCCAATTTTTATTTCCAAAAAAGGAAGAAAGAAGTATCCATTCCAGGGATGGCAGAGGAAAAAATACAGCCCAGTTCTCTGAGAGGGGTTGAGCCTGCCATGAGGACTGGAGGTGGTAGATGGTGCTGTAGAATTTCATTTCTGGGAAGGCAGATTCAAAATGTAGTCTGGGATGTTTGTAAAAGTGAGGCTGTATCATCCTAATCCCCCTTGAGATTGGCATGCCTCATTGAACCCTCTCCACTCGCCCCGGGCACAGATGTTGGCATTGTTTGGTGTACTTGGCAGGACTAAGACCAATGACAAATAGCACAGGTGCTTTTATAAACTGGGATTACGCCACAGTTAGCAGAGATGTACAACTGAACTGTTTGGATAACCCACTCCCTACTCCAGTCAACTTTAGTTGATGAAAGCATTCCCTGATAACGGTGGCCAATGTATGCTCATTCAGTTATCTCAATTCATAAAGATCAAATCTATAGCAAAGAAGTTTCTATTGATGTCAGGCCTTGGAGATCTTGCTTTCAGTGCAAGACCGTGAGTGGGAGATGTTAAGCCCTTACCACAATGGATTCCAGCTACTCATGTTTACCAAGAGCTAAGGATCAGAACCTGTACTGTTATTGTACAATAGAATGTTATAGAGATTACACAGGGACACTCCACAGACATATTTAACCTGCAAATTGTATGCAATGTATGTTGCTGAAATCTTTTAACTGCTCTAAGCTGAGTAATAAAAATATCAAGGATTGTGCTTGCCATTTTGATTTTAAAGATTGTGTTTTGAGTTTTTTTTCCATATATGTGCAAAATATTCATGTTAATGATTGTTTAATAATCCAGTCCTTATCATTTGAGAGATGTCCTTTCTATACTAAAGTATTTACCAATAACTCACCAGAGTGATGGTTCAAAGCATGAATTTTGGACTCACATAGATCTGGATTTGACCTTAATAGATGTATGGCCTTAGATAAGTTATTTCATGTCTCTGGATCTCAGTTTCTTTAGTGATAAAATGGGGATAATTATATATAGAACCTACTCATGTAGTTATAAGAATTTAGTTAAATTATGCATAAAAAATTTAGACAAATTCTTGGCCCATGTAACTTCTAAAAATGTTTGCTATGGAACTGGTACCTCAAATAGACAAGAATCTTGGGGTGAACTCAGAAGGCACTGGTGTTTTTGTTTTTTGGGTTCTTATTGTTTCTTTACATTTTTTTTTTTGAGGAAAATGTTCTCTTCTAGCCATTTTTAAACTTTTGGTCAAGTCCCAAGATTTCCTGGCTACTCATAGAAGAAAAAAAACAACTCCTAAATTGCGTTCAATTTGCAACCTCAACCTCAATTCAGTTAAATTTGTCCAGTCCCAGATTGTCCAGGCCAGATTGAAAGTGGAATTTCTCTTTGTTCCCTCCTTCTCCTCCCCAGCCTGCTGTCTCGGGATTCTGACCCTTTTGTAATCAGAGAACGGGAGGAGCGGAAAGGGAAGAGGAGCAGGCGAGTTCTTATCTGTTGGGCCTGTTTCAAGTGGCTTTGTGATCTTTGGTCAAATGCTTGAAGATTATCCTCTCAGAGCATTTTTATTGGTTTTGTAGAGACCTCCTGCTGGTCCTCCCTTGATTCCAACAGTGTTCCTTCTCCAGCCAGCGGCCCCATCCACTCTCAGTCACTGCCTGGGCGATATACCCCTCAGACCCTGACAGGCTGCTTTCTTGGTCTGAGTTTATATCTGGTCCCTGGAGTTATTATACTTGTTTGATCTGTCACCGGAGGGGAAGGTGGCCCTTTAATTTGTTGTCTACTGCTACATTGGCTCTCTAAAGCGTGAGTCAACCACCAGTACATTGGGTGCCATCTTCGGTTGAACACGTATTAAGCTCTCCAAGGGATACCTGGAGCCCATCATACCGGCCTGGAGATAGGAGGCAGTACCCCACCCACCCCATCCCCTTGGAGGGCACAAGGGGGAGACTCAGAATTCATCCCCCTTCAAAAAATAAAAAAATTATCTTCCTTACAAATTCTCTTAATTTTCAACAGTTTCCTTTTAATCCTTGATGTGCTAAGATACCTAACTGGCACTCATTCTCCTGCCGTGAAATTTCCTCATGGTAGTCTGTCTTACATGTCATTGTGGTATCTGCTGTCCTAGTGTTTCACATTCAAAACTCCTAATTAAGCATCCTTTTATATCTGTTAATCAATATGAAAGACATTTGATTTCATTTATACTTTTCCCTCATTTAGTCTCCATTGTGATCAAGTAGTATATGTTTAAAGGTAGAAACATAACTTTTCTCTGAGAAATTTAATCAATCTAATTCATTTCCCCCAATGTAGTTGGTTGGCCAGTTGTTCTAATATTAACCACAAAGAAAATGATGTTTAAGAAAAATGTATTGATTTGCTAAATTTTCAAGTGTATTTGAAGTAGTTTTATAATTAGGGTAGCATTTTCTCAGTGTGAGCTCCTGGCTCCAATTATGGATCTCGTTGTTGGGTTTCTAGAACTGTGTGGAAAACAGAAGCTACTCTGAGCATGTATAGTAGCACATGAGTCAATTTCTGATCATTGATTTTTAGCTTAAGTGAAGCAGAGACTGAGAGAAAGCCAATGATTTAGCCAATTCTTTCATCGTTTGCCCAAAGCCTGGTTCTCTAGCTGATGGAAGCCATAAATAGCACAACTCTTTGCTCGCTGCCTCTGATATTTAAATGAGCTAGGAGGGAGAGAAGTAAGAGAGATTTGGTGAGAGGAAGTCTGGTGTGGCCCATGGCACTTTATATGCCATGTTGCCCACTCCTCAAAGTCCTGCAAGTTCACTATAAAACTCCAGAAAGGGAGGGAAGGCCTTGAGGGTGGTGACAAAAGGGGATTTAGGCCATTGTTAGGATCTGGGGATTTATAGAATGGGGCTCTTTGAGGTATTTTTTTTCCTTCTTTTTCCAAATGAGAGGAGGGGAGATAGAGAGACAGACTTCTGCATGTGCCTGGACTGGGATCCACCTGGCAACCCCCTCTGGGGCCGATGCTCTGCCCATCTGGGGCCATGCTCCCAACCTAGTTATTTTTAGCACCTGAGACAGAGGCTCCACAAGCCATCCTCAGTGCCGGGGGCAATGAGCTTGAACCAGTTGATCCATGGCTGTGGGAGGGGAGGAGAGAGAGAAAGAGAGAGAAGGGAAAAGGGGAAGGGTGGAAAAGCAGATGGTTGCTTGTCCTGTGTGCCCTGACCAGGAATCAAGCCAGGGACATCCACATGCCAGGCTGATGCTCTACCACTGAGCCAACCTGCCAAGGCCTTTTTGAGGGATTTTAAGCTGGGGCATAACATGTTCATACTTGCCTTTTAGATGGTTGTTATGAGTTAAGGTGAAAAGATGAAGGCATGAAGACACATTAAGAGGTTGTGGTAGGTCCTGGCCTGGATTTGAGTGGTGGGAATGAAGATAGAGAGCAAAGGGCAGGATTGGGTAACACTTAGAAGATGGTATTGACCGGACTTGGTGACTGGGTGTGGGTTCTGAAAGAGGATGGTGGCTATAGGAATAGTTTTGGTGAATTACATAGAACAGGAGGCACACTAACTAGGGTAAATGTAAATCATGGTGTGAATTTCATTCAATTCTTTGAAAAATGGAATAGCTGCCATTTAGCAGGCATTGGGTAAATATTTGTTGACTGTGAATGAATTTTAGTCTAATAAAGTAACGTAGCTAGGTTGTTCATACAAATATGTTACACAATGTAATTGTAACTTAGCTATAAAACCAAAAGGACTATTTAAAAAAAAAGTCTCATTTTCAGCACGGTGAGTTTGTATGCTGACTTAGCTGGTCAATGTAGAGGAGTTGGGGTAGTGATCCCAGAAGGTGGATGACAGCGAACAGTAAAAAGAGCTTGTCAAAGTGACCCCTTTCTTGGCTTCCATTAGTTTTGTCCCTTTGCAGTCACATTCTATCAGCAATATCACTGTCTAAATATAATTGTCTTGCTAAAAGTGGCTTGGTGTGTGTGTGCCATAGGAGAGACATAGAAGACTTTTCGAGGATGCCATTTCAACCATGTGAATTAATACTTGCTCATGTACCTAGAATTTAAAGGAGACTTTTTACTCTTTTCTGCTGAGTTTAATGGGAATTAGGGTTTCCAGGGTAGATAAGTGAGTGGTTTGGATCAGTATGGCGTACCTCCAAGTGGGAATCTGAGGTCACTGTCACTGACTATCAACCTTGGAGCCAGAATGATCTAGTTTGACGGTATACAGTTATCAGGCTAACCAGGTAACTATCAAATCAAAGGGAATGATGACCATTCCCATATATACACAGTATGTGTGTGTTGGCTTGAAGGAATATGACTACTTTTAACGAATTGATGCTGAATTAGCTTAGAACAGCTGGAGAACAGTAATGAGTTCAGTGTTTTGAAGTCAGACTACAGTACTGACTTTCCACAGGGAGATACGTACATATGTGGGACTCAATTAAAACATTAATCTTGTTGTAAGCTCTGTCATTGACTATAAGAGGAAAAAAATTGACAAGGTAGTTCATTTTTGAATAAAGCAACTGGACCATGATGATGTTATTTTGATGTATCTGGAATTATTATAATAGCAAAGTCCAACAATAAGTAGAAAAATGAATGACAGTGTGAATTCAACAGAGACCATTTCTCTAAGAATAAGAGTCAGAATATGAGCCATTGTATTCACAGTATCATTAAAATATGAATAAATAGCAGCAAATTTTTGTTATACAATGAAAGAGCACTACAGGGCACTGAAAATTCAGTGGAGTGTGTTTAATAAATTAAAGTCAACAAGAAATGTCTATTGCCAGGATTTAGGAAGGACTCAAAGAATAAAGGGGGTTAGCGGGGGACATAAATGAAGCTGATTTATTATTAGGTGGGGTTCTAAAGGTTTAGTTTTTTTTATTGATTCATTTTAGAGAGGAGAGAGAGAGAGAGAAGGAGGGAGGAGCAGGAAGCATCAACTCCCATATGTGCCATGGCCAGACAAATGCAGGTTTCGAACCAGCGACCTCAGCGTTCCAGGTCAACGCTTTATCCACTGCGCCACCACAGGTCAGGCGGGTTCTAAAGGTTTAAAAACGTTAATTATATGGCAAAAGTTGGGAGGAGAGGAAAGGGAATGATGAAAGAGACTATAGATTTCAGCTGGTGCTAAATTGTGAAGAGACACATTTTAGTCAGTTAAGGTGTTTGGGTTTATCTTAGGGAAATCTATTCTGGGACTTTAAGCAGGGGGGAAAACAGTTAGCTTTGGCTTTATAATAAACTAAGCCGAAACATAGTGGCTTAATACAATAGCCTTGGCCCTGGCTGGTTGGCTCAGTTGATAAAGCATCAGCCCAGGGTGCAGATATCCTGGGTTCGATTCCTGGTCAGGGAACACGTGAGAAGTGACCATTTGCTTCTCTCCCCCTTCTCTCTTTCTTCCCCTCCCACAGCCACTGTTTTGATTGGTCCGAGCATTGGCCTCAGGTGTTGAGGATAGCTTGGTTGGTCCGAGCATTGCCCCAGATGGGGGTTGCTGAGTGGATCCTGGTCAGGGTGCAGGCATGAGTCTGTCTCTTTATCTCCCTTCCTTTCACTTAAAAAAAGAAAATAGCTTTAATAGCCTTTTATTATTTATCATGAATCTGTGGGTAGGCTGGGGCATTCTTTTGATTTAGGGCAGCTCAGTTGAGGCTGGATGGTCTAGAAAGGGTACTCATATATCAGGGACCTCACGTGAGTTGGCTGGAATCTCTCTCCACATAGTCGCTCATCCTCCAATATGCTGTCTCAGGCTTATTCTTACAATGGCTGCAGGGATCTCAGCAGTAAGAGAGGTCAAGCACCAATATGTGAGCACTTTTGAAGTCTCTGATTATATCCTGTTTATTAATGTACCATTGGCCATAGCAAGTCACGTGGTCAAGCTCAGATTCAAGGAGTGGAGAAATAAATTCTACCTCTTGATGGGAGGGGCTATGAATATTGTGGTTATTTTCCCCCTGACCCATCACAATTAAATTTGTACTATGGAGAATGGACTGGAACATGGCAAGCCCTCATCAAGAAGAGGTGGGTGACAGTTGCAGTAATCTAAAAGAGCAGCAGTAAAGGATAGTGGCAATAGAGACAGAGGGATGTTAAGAATTTAAGAAATATTGAGGATACAGGATTAACAGACCTTGGTGATTAAGAATGCATGTGTGGGTGTGTGGGTCGGCGGGAGTATGTTCAGATTCAAGGGTGCCATTCATGCTTTCAGTTTGAGCTTCTTAGTGAAATAAGACTCATAATAGTCCTTCTGTGGGAATTCTTTGTTGATACATTTATATATAGATATTTGTAGCTGAATTAGACTAGCCTAAAAGGTTTAACCTCTACTTTACCCTACAACTAAATATGAGAAAGAGAACCAGAAGTACAGATCTTACTAGGTAGAGAAGATGTAGGCAGTTTTTACCTATTCAGACAAACATGATGCTTTTCTAGTCATTAATAAAAGTTCACTGGACATTGCCTGTACATCTGCTGTGAACAGAAAGGAATGTGTCATTTTGTAGACAATGGTTCAATTAGTCAGATATTTATGGGATAACCTCTATGCCAAGTAGTGGGCTAAGTGATTAGGTAAATTTGAAGAGACATTTGCCCTTGAATGATAACATTTGTATTGGAGAAAGAACTGTGTTTACAGTACCTAGAAAATGATTTGTCACAATTCAGAGCTGTAGGTAGGTGCTGAATCAATGGGAATGATAGTAAGGTCTTCAGAAGTTTTGATAAAGAAGCAGGATTCAGCATTCAAGCTGTTTGGGTAGGAGTCGAGTGGGTAGAATGTATCTCCAGAAAGTAGGATTCAGTTTTAAGTCAGTTTCTTAGAAAAAGTTGGTGTATTTGGACTGAATTACTTTTACAACTGAGTTATGAAAAAAATAGACCACAAATGGTTTCTTTCTTTGTAGGATGCTTTATTGCTAGCTCTCCTGATTTTAGCAAAATTTCTAAATAAATGCTTATTTAATAGTCTTAAATTTTTTTTCTTATAATACTTGTTATAATGAAAATGTACTGCATCTCCCCCTCCCATTTTTTTGCAAGTTTGTACAAAATGATATGGAAGACTGAAGCAACTATCTGAGTAATTAGGCTTTACACACTTTAGGTAAAAAATGTAAATAAAATTGTTTATATTATATCCAGATAACTAAGTCATATAGATGGATAGATAGATAGATATAGATATATAGTTTATTTGGTTTTTCTAGAAGGTTTTTTAAAAATTATTTTTATTCATTTTAGAGAAGAGATACAGAGAGATAGAAAGAGAAGGGTGGGAGCAGAAACAGAAAGCATCAATTCCCATATGTGCCTTGACCAGGCAAGCCCAGGGTTTTGAACCGGTGAACTCAGCATTCTAGGTCGACGCTTGATCCACTGCACCACCACAGGTCAGGCTAGAAGGTTGTTATGAGGTTAGCATTGGGTCAGAGCTTTCAACATGGCCTTGGTTTCTTGTTCTGATTTTTCATTGTATTAATGTTGACATTTTCTATATTGAAAATGTAGCTCTTTTAGCCATTTTAGAAAGGCTGTGGCATTTTAACTGCATCTGAGGCTAGGGAACCCTTGTTTAACTTTCTAAGAAAAAATAAAATCTCTATAATATTTATACCATTCTTCCAACAGTTAATGGTAGTGCTACATAATCAAATAATGCTTTATATGTATGTTCTCATTCATTCCTCACAACAACCCTATAAAGTAAGCACTATTTTATCCCCATTTTACAGAAGATAGAACTGAGGAAAAGAGTGATTAAGACATTTGTCCAGGGCCACATAGCTAATAAATGGCAAAAACTAAACTGGAGCCTGTGGAAGATCAGATTAATGTTCAAAAATACTCATGTGACTTGTTTTAGTCTCATGGTGGGAGACTAGTATTTTACCACTAGTTGTCTTTGAGAGTGACTTTAGACTTGAATTGGCCAATGGGATGTGGGCAGAAATAATGCAAGCACACACTTGAAATATGTTCATGTGATTGGGCTTGTCCTCTTGTATTTCTGCCATTGTTATGAGAAAAACATGCCCCAGTTAAACCAGAAAGGAAGAGAGACATGTTGAGCAGACCTAGACCCAACCAGTAGCATGAAGTCCAGCCCAGTTGAGCCCAGACTAAATCAGCAGAGCCACCTGAGCTGATCCACAGATGGATGAGTAAGAATAAGTGATTGTTGTTTTAAGCTACTGAATTTGGTACAGTTTGTTACACAGCAGAAGCTAACTGATAAAAAAACTAAGCAGTCTAAATTTGAAAACCTATACTTTTAATCACTATTAATGTATCAAATTCAGAATTATTCCTAAGTGACATTTCTAAAACAACTAAATCACGAAGTACCAGTTGTCTTGAATGACTAACTCTCTAACAGTGTGTGATAGATACTATTATAGAAATATTCTTCTTGGGAATTACATGTCTTCATATCCCTTTCTCTCATTTCTTTTAAAATTAAGAATACAGATATTTGACTTTGTTTAATTTCCAGTTCACACAGCTTATATGTACATTTCTTGGTCCCCAGCTTCTCAATGTAATCCACTTATGAGTTAGGGAACGTGTCTGGCACTCTGAAACAATATCTGACATGGATAAGTGAACACATTTTGAATGACACAAATGGTTCCTGTCCACAGAAAAGCAATGACAGGGAAGGAAATGGAAAACTGGATACTTATAATAAAAATAACTAACAACTTGAAGAGGTTTGTTCTGTACTGATGGGCCAGAGATGTAAAATTTAGATAGAGATGTGGACAATAGCTACCTGAGAAATGACAGACTTAGTTTTTCCCCTTTTAAGATGTTGATCTTATGCATTTAAAACAGGGCTGAGAAAAGTGGAAAGCAGGTCGAGGTCTTGATTTGAGCTTGCCCATGTCTGGTCCGTGAAGCTTCAGGGCATAAAATAGCATCGGAGATTACATAGTTTAGAAACACAAAGTGATTGTCTATCCTCCTCCTGTGGCCCATACATTTATTTCATGTGGTGTTTTCTAAAATATTATATATACTGAGAGTTTGTAGGTATATAGATTTTGCAAATGCACGATCACTCAAAAGGTTAATACATTTTTATGACGCAGGAATTCTCCTTAGACTTTAATATACTAAGATGCATCATGACTCTCCCAGAGAGGGGTGGGTGGAACATGCAGCATTTCCTAAGCTATTTGTTCACAAAGATTGTTGTGGGAGTAACTCCAAGGGCTAAAGTGATTCAGAAAATATACATTGAGGAATTTTGTATAACATATTTCTCTTATGAAATCCTATCCCTCAGGGACTCTGGTCTACCATATGCTTATAACATCCAGTGAAATAAGTAGATAATAGGCTTTATTGGGCAGATTCTTCTTGATGCAGAAGGGGACACTGTCCATGTAAATCTACATGATAGTAAGTAAGAGGTGAATCCTGGCATTTGACAGCATGGAATCAAATTCTGGACTTATCATGTACCCATGGTGTAAGCTTGGTGTCTGTGCCTCAGTTTTCTTTTCTTTTTTTTTTTTTTAACAGAGACAGAGAGTGAGTCAGAGAGAGGGATAGACAGGGACAGACAGACAGGAACGGAGAGAGATGAGAAGCATCAATCATTAGTTTTCCATTGCGCATTGCAACACCTTAGTTGTTCATTGATTGCTTTCTCATATGTGCCTTGACCTTGGGCCTTCAGCAGACCGAGTAACCCTTTGCTGGAGCCAGCGACCTTGGGTTCAAGCTGGTAGGCTTTTGCTCAAACCAGATGAGTCCGCGCTCAAGCTGGTGACCTCGGGGTCTCGAACCTGAGTCCTCTGCATCCCAGTCTGACGCTCTATCCACTGCGCCACTGCCTGGTCAGGCAGTTTTCTTATTTATAAATACGAATGATGATCAAAGTGCCAATCCCATCAACTTGTTATGAAGATTTAATGGATAATAACTGGGAAGCAATTAGTATAGATCTTGACACATGGTAGATTCTCAATAAATATTATTTTAGATTATAATTACACTGCTCACAAAAATTAGGGGACCAGGGAATGTGCAGATACTCCAGTACTTTCAGCCTAATGTATAGTGCATTTTCACCAATGAAGTAAAAGTTGGTTTTGCATCTCATTTGCATAATCAAACAACTTTCTTTGACTTGTCTGCTTTTCTGATGTTCTTGCTTAATGAAAATAAAATCAGGCCCTGGCTGGTTGGCTCAGTGGTAGAGTGTCGGCCTGGCGTGCAGAAGTCCCGGGTTCAATTCCCGGCCAGGGTACACAGGAGAGGAGCCCATCTGCTTCTCCACCCCTCCCCCTCTCCTTCCTCTCTGTCTCTCTCTTCCCCTCCCGCAGCTGAGGCTCCATTGGAGCAAGGATGGCCTGGGTGCTGGGGATGGCTCCTTGGCCTCTGCCTCAGGAGCTAGAGTGGCTCTGGTTGTGACAGAGCGACGCCCCGGATGGGCAGAGCATCGCCCCCTGGTGGGCGTGCCGGGTGGATCCTGGTCGGGCGCATGCAGGAGTCTGTCTGACTTCCTCCCCGTTTCCAGCTTCAGAAAAATACAAAAAAAAAATCAAATGCTTTTTTTATTGCTTCATATCCATTTTGAAATATCCATAATTTTTGTGAGCAGTATATATCTCTGATCACAGACTTATATGCAGAATACATAAAGAAATATTAAAACTCAATAATAAGGAGACATAATCCAATTCCCTGGTTTAAAAAAAGGGGTAAATGATTGGAATAGACATTTATCTCAAGAAGGTATATAAATGGCCAATAAGCAAGATGCTCAACTTCATTAGTCATTTGTGACAACATGGATAGACCTTGAGAATATCATGCTAAGTGAAATAACTCAGTAAGAATAAGCTAACAATCATATGATTTCACTCATATATAGGATGTAAAACTGAAAACAACAAATGAACAAATAAGACAAACAAAAGCTCATAGACACAGACAACAGTATGGTGATTACCAGAGAGAAGGGGGTTGGGAGGGACAGTAAAGGGTAAAGGGGGCCAAATACATAGTGACGGAAGATGGTTTGACTTTAGGTGGTGGGCACACAATGAAATATGCAGATCATGTATCACAGAAATCTACACTTGAAACCTATTAACTAATGTCAATTTACTTTATTAAATAAATTTTTAAAGATTATATTAAATATGCTACTTTCACAACCTGATAAGTACATATTCTTGCTATTTAAATGGAAAATAATGCTTCAATGTTGTCTTAATATGCATTTTTCTGATTACTAGTAAGTCCATTTTTTAATTCTAATTCTAATTGTGTGAATTTATCTATGTCCTTTGTCTTTAGTTTTTTCTCAACACAAATGTAAGCCTTTGTTGTCTTTGGAAAAAAAGGGGGAGCAGAAATAATACATTACACCAAATTAGGTATTTATAACAAAGAGCACATTCATCCATTGGGTTACTTAAATAGTCACAAAGCCAGGCTCTTAGACGGGGAAAATGAACTAGTGTTGAATGGGTCAATAAGGCCAAGAAATTTCCCATGTACTGAGAAAAGTGCCCAAGAAGCGACCTAGATAAGCTACCACAGTGGTGTTTTGGCCTCCTACCTTACGGAATAAGGAGAAAGTTCCAAATAGGAGGAGGAAGAAAACATAGGAATGCCATTTTCATTATTTCACCTGAGGATGACAACATTCCTCTGCTGATTTACGGCAGTTCCAATATCTTCCTTGAGTCCAAAAGACTCTTATCTCTTATGCTTTCAGACATCTTTGTGGAAGTCGCTGGGATGAACAAGAAAAAGCTCACAGTTGTTCAGTAATATCATCAGGATTTCTTTAAATGACCTACATTGAACATAACTCAAGGAAGACTTGGAGACTTTTCTGCTACAAATACCTAGAGACCAGAAATGTTTACCCTGTATTGATTATGGTTCTTGCTTTAAGATTTGAAAGAGCCAAGGACATATGGATAAGATGTGGACTCCAGATTACATTGAAAGGTCCCTTCTCAGTTCTCATTTTTGAGTATTTACTTAGCAACCATTCAAGTTCTCCATTTGTAAATGGAAAGCAAATCTCTTATCACATCAGAACCACTTGATGAACATGAATAAATGGTGTCAAGTTTGATCTTTGCATCCATATATAGAAATTGAAATAAGTAGAGAGGCTTCACTCTACTTCAAGCAATAGCCAACACCTTAAAAACACTCGATTTTACCTTCTACTGACCCGGACTAAAGTAGCTCACAGCTTCTGAACTTACTCCCCTTAATTTTACTCATGATTACCCTAGGTTATATGAGATATTTATGAGCTACCAAATGTGTGCTGAGAAAAATTTCTCTTTGTCTTGAACGCCTTCATCACCTTTGTTCTTAAAGCATCATTCAAACGACATAACTATGGCTCATGGAACTAGTAAACTTGACAAGCTTTTAAAATGTCGTAGTCCTGCAGGCTTCCTAACGAGCAAGATAGATGAACTGGTAACTACCCTGGTACCCAAATCTATGCTGAATCTCAACTGTGATTACAGCTGTGAACTCATAGCCTAGTGGAGTGGGGGCAAGTGAATAGAAAATAATAATACGTAATATCATATGTTTAGTACACAGGCAGCCCACTTAAATAAGACTTGGAGGTTCCAAAAAGGTCGTCAAAGTGTTCCCACTCTATCGTTGGGAAAATCTGAATATGGTCTGTATAATAGAAAATAGTTTTTTTATGGAGGTCAAATTTCTTGGGGTCATAATTGTACTGTGCTCATTCAGGCCAATTTCTGGTTTGTTATATCCCAGAGAATTCTCAATTCTATGAGAGACTCTTGCCCATTAACTTTTACAGGGTAGGCACAATGTCTTGGATAACTTTGAATCTTAAGGAAGATGGAATTGACCTGGAATCAGAACTGAATAATTTAACTTCTACTCATGCTAGTACAAACTAGAATCCAAATCCACTTGCAGAACAAGGTATTTCAGTATGAAGTTTTACATTTTGGAGCAAAATTTGAGTGCCTTAATAATGGTGGTAAAGAAAGTAGATCAACTTTTATATTATATACTGAAAGGGTATATAAATTGACATTTTATTTATTTGGAGTCATACCTTTGGCTCTGTTCACTATGATTGCCAAAGTAGATTGAGCTGGGAACAGAAACATAAGAAAAAACGTGTAAGTATCATTCTAGCTATCTTGGTGGCAGTAAAGGGGTCAGGGTTAATTTTAGCTGTGGTGGTTCTGAAAGTGCTTTGGCACAGTGGTTACTGCATATTTGGCTAGGCCTTGTGTGCCATTTGCAACAGTAATAAAAATGTCTCATAAAAGTCATCTGGTCTGTGAAAGCTTCCCACGACTGTGCAGAGCTTAATCTTAATGCTCTGCTAAAGTTGTATGGGGTTGTTAAGTATTGCTGCATGTTTTCCCAGTGACCCAGGCCTTTTAATGTGTATTAAAGAGGCCACTAAATCTTCACGTTTAAACCCACCTGTTGGTATGATCTTTCCACATAGGGGTCAATCATCAGAACATAGGAACTTCATCTTCTTGCTTAGTCATACGAGAGAAATACTACATACATGTTAAGCATGCAAGAAATAATAGATACTCAAAAAATCATCCAGGCGATTTGGGATCTTTAAAGCAGCGTCTTAACTTGCTTTCCAGGGATTAAATAAAAATGGTGTGCTGGTAAAATTGCTCAGACATGAGGCATTGTGTCTGATGGCCAGAGCAGTAGCAAATCTGCTGACAGGCTCGGACAGAGAAAATAAAACCCATGTTGAAATGTCCATGTAATGCTGCTTCAGGGAAATGCTGTTTTTTAAAGAAATGAAACATTATTTAGGGATTGTGGACACAATCCAGGCCTTTGAAAATGGGAAGATCTTAATTAGAAAGAAATAGGAAGATTGAATGTTTTCTGGAGAACCCAACTTTAAGAGATATGTTTATCATAGATGCATATAATATATATTGTGTACTGGCTGCAGCCCTTCTTTGACAAAATCAAAGCCTTTAAAGTTTCTGGAGTGCATCTGGCCACAAATCTGTTCAGGATCTAATGAGAAGGCATTAATCATGTAAAACTTGGAGGCAGTTCATAAAAGAACAATGAAGATGATTTAAGGCTTGGAAAATAAAACCTATAAGGAAAGGTTAAAACAATTCACATAGTTTGGCAAAAGGAGATGAGGAGTGAGAATTTGCAGTTAATGCGAGGTTATCCTTGCTAGAATGGCATGCTTAATGATAAACAGTTCCTCCGGGGTTCCAAAATTGCTCTCGTTAAGTCTTATTGTAAAAAATATATTTCTCTGAAAAGTTGGGGGGCAGAATGTCTCCTAAAATTTTCTCACTCAGAGGGACTTCACAAAACTGAAATGGAGAGGAAGAGAAGAATGTCTGGGGCTAGGGTTTTCTTAGGCAAAAAGTACAACATCCTGTTTTTATTTATTTATTTTAGTGGGGTTTTTTTCCCCCAGCACTTCTTATAATTGCGATTAACAAATGGCTTCTCTACTTATTTATCTAATGTTTGTCCACCTGGCCAGACTGTAAAGTTCACAAGGCTAGAAATTATGTTTGTCTTCCTACCACTATTTCTTAGAGCCTAACACAGTGATGGCATATAATAGGTGCTTAATAGACATTTTGTACAAGCCTGGGGAGTATATATGCACATAATATTTTAAACAAAAATAGGATTACCCTATATAATGCTGCTCCATAACTCCCTTACTTTTAACAAAATGTAATGACAATCTTTTCATGTCATTAATATTCTACACTGTCACTTGAATGGTAGCCAGGTGTCTGGCCATATGCTTGTGGCTTCAGGTGTTTAACCATTCCTCTATTTGGAAGCATTTAGGTTGTTTCCAGTTGTCCTTGTTTCCAAAAGTACAGCAATTGCCCTGGCCAGTTGGCTCAGTGGTAGAGCGTCGGCCTGGCGTGCAGAAGGCCGGGTTCGATTCCTGGCCAGGGCACACAGGAGAAGCACCCATCTGCTTCTCCACCCCTCCCCCTCTTCTTCCTCTCTGTCTCTCTCTTCCCCTCCCGCAGCAAGGCTCCATTGGAGCAAAGATGGCCTGGGCGCTGGGGATGGCTCCTTGGCCTCTGCCCCAGGCGCTGGAGTGGCTCTGGTCGCAACAGAGCGACGCCCCAGAGGGGCAGAGCATCGCCCCCTGGTGGGCAGAGCGTTGCCCCCTGGTGGGCGTGCCGCGTGGATCCCGGTCGGTCGGGTGCATGCAGGAGTCTGTCTGACTGTCTCTCCCTGTTTCCAGCTTCAGAAAGATACAAAAAAAAAAAAAAGTACAGCAATAGTCATGGTCGTAAATAAACCCTTCTTAGAAATTTGTATTTTTACTTATTTATTTTTATTTTTTAATATTTACAATGATTTGAGAGAGGGGGAGAGAGAGGAAAGGAGAGAGAGACAGTGGCAGAAGAAAGGGAGAGAGCAAGAGAAAGAAGCATCAGTTCATTGGTTTCATTTAGTTGTTTCATTTAGTTGTGCACTCATTGATTCCTTCTCATATGTGCCCTGACCAAGGATTGAACTGGCAACCTCAGCGCTCTGTGACAACGCTCTATCCATTGAGCCAGCCATCTAGGGCTCAGAAAATTTTAAAAGACTATTATTACAAGAGATGGCAAGGTGCTGTTCCCAGAAAGTCTTGTAAACATGGCAAATACTGATTTAGCCAGTTTGGCTGTGGTCGTGTATAGAAGCAGGAAAATGGATTTGATGACTATAGGATCAAATTGTGCTCGAAACATCTTATGTGGATATACCACTATCTGTTGGGACTGCTCTACAAAAATACCATAGGCTGAGTGCCTTAAACAACAAACATTTCTCACGGTGCTGGAGACCGGGAAGTCCGAGATCAAGGCACCTGCAGATTTGGTATTTGGTGCAGGCCAGCTTCCTGGTTCATAGACAGCCATCTTCTCACTGTGTCTTCATGTGGCAGAAGGGGTGAGAAAGCCCTCTGGAGTCCCTTTCATAGGGACACTGATCTCCATCCTCATAACTGAATCATCATCCAAAGGTCCCACCTTCTAATACCATCACATTGGGGGTCAGGTTTCACCATGTGAATTTTGGGGGGACACGGACATTCAGTCCATTGCAATGACTACCTACTCTAAGGTATACACACACTTATATAAGACTCATTGGAATGGTGAGTTTGTAAAAGTTTTGGAGGAGGGAAATGCATTCTTTTGAAATAGGAGAGAAAATAAAGGATTTTAAAACAAATCACAGTATTGATCCGCTTTTGTCATTTAACATTTACCAGCATCAGAATGGCTGGCAAATTGAATCATGATACACAGGAAAATGTGGACTATTTTCTCCGAGTTAGCTGAGCATACTCCTTTTTTGTTTTCACACTGAAAAAACTAAAACCAAGATTAAAATTTTATTAAATATGAGGTAGGGAATTTAAGAGGTGGTGTTCCTGGTGAGGTACTGACATTTAATTTGAAGGAAATGAGTCATTTCGAAGGAGTGATTCATAATGCAAATGTCTGTGAATAGAATTCCATCTCTCCATGACTTTCATGATCAAAATGGGAGATGTGTTCTGGAAAATATTTTCAAAATGCATTCAAATGTGGTTTCAGAATCTATACGCCTGTTGCTGTTTTCTTCAACTCCTATACTCTTTATATGTCAGGATATTGGACCTTTTTTCTCTGCTGTGATTGTGGCTCGCTCTGCTCTGCTTTGTCATGGCTTTCCCCACAAATGCTCTGAGATTGAGACTTTTGTGCTTGAGGATGTACCTCTACTTTCATTTCTTGATTTTTTCCATTTTTCTTCCACTGAACTCTGGGTTCCTAGCAGCTGCTTGGTGATGTTGGTCACTGGGTACTACAAGTTTTCCCAGGACCATTTTTCTCAACCCATACATTAAACAAATTTTATGTGACTCTAGATTCCATATGACTCTATTTGGAACCACAGATAGTGGTGGCATGGAGATGTTCCCTCTTTCCTCTTGTACTGACAATCACAGGTATTGTGCAAGAAGTGGTATCATTCCAAAAGTTAGAGTTAGACACAGTGAATTGAATAAGACAGAGTAATTTACACAGCTATTGAGGGCTAGGGCAAGCCACAGAGGAGAGAGTCTGGTTGAGGGAAACTCTCATGCACCTCAGGGCATTTGCACTTGCTGTTTTCCCTGCCTAGACCACCTTCCCTCATTTATTCTCATGGATATCATGAACTCTGACAGGCCTGACATTTTACCTTCCTTGCAAACTGTCAAGTTAGCCTGCCATAGTTTCATGGATGCTGGCAGAAGACATGACACTCTTGGGTCAGAGACAGAGGACTTGGTTATTGACAGCAATAGCTGTAGCCAGAGTGTTACAACAGCAATATCTGTAGCCAGATTTTCTTGTGCTGGTTCCCTGAGTCCAAGTTCCCATGGGAGGCCTAGTGACACCAGCACATGCAGCATTGTTTTCAGGGAGAGGAACCCTGAGATTAGGAAACCTGAATTGTTTAAAATGAGGAGTAAGCATGGCTCACTCCAGGGGGAATATTGTCTTGATAGTACTGGATAGTAAGTGAATCTGTACTTACCTTTGAGGGGAGACATTCTCTCTGCCTACCATGGGCTTTGCTATATAAACATCCTAGAAAAACTCTCCAGATCAAAGACAGTGCCTTTGCTCCTAAATTGTGCAGAAATGCACAAGAGCCATAGAGAACTGTCTCCTAACAATGACTTGCTTTGTCACTTCTTTTGGATCTCTATTCAAATGTCACCTTGTCTGAAAAGCCCACCCTGAGTATCTTCTATCAAATAGCCACTTAAAATCACATCAAATTATTCCTTATTGTCGCTGGAATGCAAAACTGTGTATACTTAGCTTTCTGTTGTTGTCTGTGAACTGCAAGCTCTGTAATAGCAGAGGCTTTGTATTAGTCATTGCTGTATCATCAGAGCCTAGCACAATGTCTGGTATACAGTGGACAGTCAGTAAATATTTGCTAAATGAATGACTAATCCAACACATCACCATCAGTCAAGAATAAAAATCAATACATTTGGAATAATTTGAAAATATAAAATTATACTAAACTTGCTCTGTCTCATTCCATAATCTACCTGCTCCTGGTCTGGCTGTTCTAAGCACCCAATTGAGTCTTGACCACTGACTTTCTGGCCTTTTACTGGGACGTGTTTGCCCGTCTGCGCATATTCCTTCCTGCCCTCTCTTCCAGTCCAAGTCTTGGCTCCTTACTTTGTAATCCTTTCTCTTTGCTGCCTCATGTGCCAGCATATACCATGGCAACCCTTCTAAAACCCAGCCAGTGGTGTGCTGGTAAACTGGCTCTCTGAGTAAGAGTTTGGATGTGTAATACTGGCCGATTCGGGGGCGTAAATACTCTCCCCATGGCTGACGGCAAGGTGCCGGTGGTTTAACAGTTGGCTTCCTGAATGTTTAACACTCAGCTCTCAGAAGCTGTTGGAGGCTGGCTCCAGCACACCATCTTAATTGATAGTACGTGGGGTTAATCTTTTGCTTGGCAGAATAATATACAATTTTAAAGAAAAATATGTCCATGGGTCAAGAGGCTCCTTTACCCTCAACTGAGTTTCGCCCTAATGACCCCTTATTCCCGTATCCTCTGTGAACACTGGTTCTCTTGCTCTGGCCTGCATCAGAGGGCGTTAAGACACAGAAGCCCCATCTTCAGGGCTTCTGGGTGCACTGGGCTTGAGAATTTGCATCTCGGACGAGTTCCCAGGTGCAGATGCCGTGGGTCCTGGGACCCGCTTTGAGAGCCACTACCCTAGTAGAACCACATGCAAGATGTTTGCCCCAAATCTGTTTCTGAATGCTAAGTGGAAGAGGTAAGATTTTGTAAATGAGCTGTGTATCTGGACTAAAGAGAAGAAAACCTCAAAAACCAAAGCAAAAAGTTCGAAAGGTGTTTATGAGATAGTGAACCGATGGAGTGCTAAGTAGCTGGAGCTCATTGCTACAGTTCTCCAAGGTGGTGGCAAGCAAGTTTGCAGATGTGTGTGTGTGTGTGAGGAAACAGCCCCTTGGTTTAACTATGCAATAGCTAGTTTTGTAGTACTGTACTGGGTTTCTGAAGGATGACGTCAACCTGGAAATGGTTCTATGAGGGCATGAATTTTGAGGCTTGCTGGGTAATCTCTTCTTTAGATGAAGCCAAGCACTAGATCACTCATTTAAGGGCTTGCATCTCAAACAACCTTGAAAAAAAATTATTTATCCATTACCATGTGGTACTCGTGCAAATAAGAGGGCTTGGGCAAAGAGGGAACACTTAGCCTTGATTAGATAGGATATATTAGCTTCCTGAAATCTTCTCACCTGTTTAAGCAGCTCTCAATCACAAATCCTGACAGGATAGATGCTCACTGTGGGAAGGATTAACGAGGGCTCAGCTGAAACCAAGGGGTGTCACACTTATCCTAGATCTCCCGGACAATGCATGGTCCTCTGTGGCCCTCTGAGGCCCTGTGTGGTGGACTTGCCCTTTGCAATTCTCCGGGAAGATGATACTGTAAGACATTCTCTTCCAAGCCTGGCATCTTTGCAACTGATTTAACCTCAGGACTGGCTAATGCGCTGACGCCAGGGCAAAACCAGATGGGGATGTGATGGAACACGGGCACTGCTGGTGGGACAAGGTGCCAGGAAGAGCCCAATTTTCCTGAGTTTAGCTCTTTTGTTTTTTGCTTGAGACCGGACCTGTCCTTGGCAGTTAGGCACAGTTTGTTTTGACAAGCTTTACTTGAAAGAGGTAGAAAGTAAAGACAGTTCATTATCGGATACCTCTTTGGCACAATAGCCCCTCTGACAGAATTATTCTTTTTCAATAGGGAAAAAGAGAGGCTAAACCTTTCTCTTCCTGGGGCTTCTCTGCACTAGTTAGAAACACCAGCTTGATCGCTCTCAGGGTTTCTCCGTGACATCTGTAATTCCATGAGGCCACTTTCCAGTTGGTGGCCTGATGTACTCGCCAGCCTTAATCTAGTCCACAGGCTTTCTTTACCTGTCTTGGAGGACTGAACCCCAGGGTACTAGAGAATGTTGGGCCTCCAGGAGGAAGCAACTTACCTTTATCTGAGGGATCTTTAGCCTCCATTATGCCCTGGATAACTCTCTTCAGAGCAAAAGATCCTCTTGGCCAGGGTAGTTCTAGTCACCTTTTAGATTTCACTGTCGGCAATGCTAATGGGTTGGACATAACAATGCCCATGTGGTGGTTCTCGAAGTATAAGGATGGCCCTAGGATCAGCAGCAGCAACAGCCCTGGGAACTTGTTCAAAATGCAAGTTCTCGGGACTCCTGTGGACCTGCTGATGAGGCCCTCGGGGCTGGGGCCCAGCATCCTGGGCTTGAACAAGTCCTCCAGGTGATTCTGCTGCGTACCAGCATTGGAGGAGCACAGGCTACGCAAACTCGCTCTCCTGGAGGCATTTTGGAGCAGCACACAGCGGCAGCTCCGAGGCATCTGCATGAGCTGTTTCTTGGCTGTCATCCTTTACACTCTGTTTGCATTTTAAATAATACTCGCTTCTTCCCTGGCATCTCTGCTTAATGATAAAGTGGCACTCTGGCTGTTTCAAAGTAAGTGAAACTGCTCCTTGGTAAGGTTAGATGTAAAGGCATATAAATAAAGGGAGACACGCTCTTCAGTCTCGTCTTTTAGCGCCTATGATTGTGTGTCTGGAACGCTCACTCTGATGAACTCTCCCCTCCACTCCAAACCAGAGCGTCTCATGCCTCTCATTGCATACCCTTTCAGTTGCTTTGGAATCCCAGCCTGTGCTTTGCAGAATGTTTTGTGATCGCAGCATGGTGGCAGGGCCCAGTTTCTGATGTGTCCTTTGGATCTGGCTTGACTTAATGAGGTTATGGCAGGAGCATAGGCCTCCCCCTCCCCCAGGCCAAGGTGCTTCTTGAAGGTCAGGCCACTACTCACCTGTGAACATCAGCGTGCATCTGTGAAAGCTGGCCTTGGCATTTAGGATACATTTGAGGGTACACACAACTTAATTTTTCCTGAAGGAGTCTAACCGGCTAGACACATAATAATCACCCTTATACATATATGCTCTTGCATGTATACACACACATACACACTCAAATATATATTTTATACAAACATGCATATACATACATACATACATACATACATATATATCACACATACACACATAAACACCCACATATACTGATAATAGTGGAATAATAGGCTGTTCCATGAATAGCAGTGATCAAAGAAGGGTATATCTATCTCCAACTGTTCCTTCCTTCCTTTCCTTTTCTGCATTCACCTCTCCTTACTCATTATCACTTTGACCGTAAGGTGGGTGATCATCCCTATTAAAGCACTAATGTCCTTGGGATTGATCACTCTGTACCGTTTCAGCTTCCCTGTGATTTGTGTGGGGGTGGGATGGGACATTCAGAGCACCGAGCTCTGGAGGCACAGCACTTGTAGCAAAGAACCTGAGAGGAGGAGGGATTTGGAGGTAGAAGCAAGTTGAGCTTATCTCCCTCCTAGTCTTTTCTGGGCTGTAACAGAGCAGAGAGGAGGCTGCTCTGTCCCATGGTGCATGTTGACACTTAGCAGGCCCTTTTCTCTGTCTCTTTGGATCTTGTCTCTCAGCACACCTTTGAACAAGGGCTTTCAGTCACCAGAGCAGAGACATGCACATGGAAGGCTTCACAGACCTCTATGATCTGGCCCCTGCCTGCCTCACCCACCTTGGCAAGTTCCACTCTCCTCTTTGCTCACTATAGTCCTGCATCATGGGTCTTAGTTTAAGATGCCACATTTTCTCTAACCTCAGGACCTTTGCACGTGCTGTTTTTTTCTGCTGGAATACGCTTCCTACACTCTTGCCCTAGTTATTCCTCACCCTTCATAATTAACTCAAATATCACTTCCTAAGGGACTTCACTGACATCCCATCCATTAAGGTTGTGTCTCTATATGTGCCCCATAGTACTTTGTCCTCAAAAAAATTTCTAGCCCTTACTTCCCCAACGCTTGACACAATGCTTAGCACATGGGATGTGTTCATATTTGTTGTTGAATAAGCGAGTGTTATGTGGATGGTAAGAGTTGTGAGGAGGGGGGAGGACATTGACATTGGATTCCTTTATTTGATTCTTCATCCTAGTTAAAAATCATTTCTGTACACTGAGGAGGAGAAGCTGTTCAAGGAGGGGAAACTGTTACAGTCAGAAAAGAAGAAAAAAAAGGTATTTTCACAGTTCGTATGAATTTCCTGCAAATTCTATGGCATGACAAGAATCCCTTACCCTAGTAGCACTGGGGCTCAATCGTTAGCTTATGGCTCTGTGAAATGTAGCTTCTCCATGAGCTCATTTGCAAAATGGGTGTTGTATAAATCTTAGAAATATACATGCACTTTACTTTTTCTATCTTAGTAGGTGGGAGCAGCAAGAAATTCTGGGGGTTTGAACATTCCTTTCATAACAGCGTGCAGGAAGTGGTTTATCATTTCACTTTGAGTTGATGTTCCCAGCAATAACATCCACACGCCTAGGAGAGAAGCAATTGTTTAGCTGTCACCCCCAAACTTAGTCATACCATTGATCTGACATCAAAAAATACTTATCCTATTGATCTAGTGTCAGATGGGTGGTATAAGTGTAATAATGGGCTTTGATTGACAACTTGAGTTGACAGATGATCAAGTTGCATTTTCCCACAACCAAACTCCTGACAGGCTTGGAACTTTTCCTTGTCAACACAGATCCCCTCTGACCTTTAACTTCTTGTTACATGTGCTAAATTGAGTCCTTGTTTAATGGCACTGGGAGCGTTCCCAGTTCAGCTTATTTAAAACACACAGACAAAGAGTCTAGAATGATCTAAACTTTGCCAGGAGCATGACACATGAGAGGTAAACAGTATTTATTGACTGGGTGAATAAGTGAATTTAAATTTATGGCTTGTGTACCAAGAGACCCAGGTCAGGGACAGTCAGGTGACACTGACTGTGGCATCTTAGGCATTCAGAGGTAGACCATCACAGCAGTGGGGACTACCCTGTATCAGCCACGGCAAATCTTCAGGGTCCTCTGGGGCACTGTCCGGAATAAAGCGGGCAGGCAGGCGCATCAGGGTCCTCTGGGGCACTGTCCAGAATAAAGCGGGCAGGCGGGCGCATCAGGGTCCTCTGGGGCACTGTCCGGAATAAAGCGGGCAGGTGGGCGCATCAGGGTCCTCTGGGGCACTGTCCAGAATAAAGCGGGCAGGCGGGCGCTTGTGTCTTGAAATCAGTGGTGCCTGGAGGAACCCAGGCCCCAGGCCGCACCCTCAGCACTCCCGCTCTGTGGGTTAAGGACTTGCTCCTCAGTGTGTTCTTGGCCCAGCAGCAGTAGCCTCCGCCCCAGGGAGTGTGTGAGAAACGCACATTTTCTGCCTCCCTTCAGTCCTACTGAAGCAGAGAATCTACATTTTAACAAGATCCCCAAGTGATTGTCCTTAAATTTTGAGAAGCACTGGTTTAAGACTTTCATCCCTCTTAAGATGCAAATGTCTTAAAGCAAAATCCTTCCTGGGACTGCAGGAGTTTAGACTCCGTGTATTAGGTTTTTAACCTCCAGATGAGACCTTTAGGAAGTCAGAGTTCTTAGCTGTAGGACAGAAACATTGCTGGGCAGATTGAAGTCATCGATTAGGAAGACGGTTCTGTAGCTCTCGGAATGAGTGAGAAGGAAGGACAGGGAAAGCAGATTGAGAAGCCGCAGTGAGGGCTGGTAGTTAGGACGCCAGGCAGAGCTGCACCACAGAGCCAGTTTGGTGAGGACATTGCTGTGACCATCACCAAGGCCGCTGCTGTCACCATGAGGCAGTGGTGTGCTAGAGCCGGCTTCTACCAGTCTGTGAGGGCCAGTTGCCTGCTTTTCTTCTGAATTCTGTACTCAGTGGTGTCTGGTCCATTTGGAAGCTTGATCTCAGGTGTGGTGGGAGGTTTTATACTATAAATCGAGGCTTTATTTTGAGAACTGGTTATCAGTTTGCCACTGCACTGAGTCCATTGCTTGGTACCACTGCTTCCCCTGGAAACTAGGAGTTGCTACCATAGCTGAGTCAAGATGGACATCTGACTACCCAGTTCCCCTTTTTCCTGTGCCTCTAGTCTGAGGAAAGTGCCCTGTAACCTGGGTCAGATCAGTGTTTCCTACCTTTGGCTGCACAGCGGAATCACCTGGAGAACTTAAAAAAATGAATGCTGGGCTTCCAACCACAGAAATTCTGGTTTAATTTGTTTGGGTGAGGGATTCTCAAAGAGTGGTCCCCAGACTAGCAGCATCAACATCACTTAGGAACATGTTAGAAATGCACATTCTTGGGCCCGCCTCTAGAGCTACTGGATCAGAAACTCTGGAGGTGGGTTCGGTGATCTGTTTGAAGTCCCTCAGATGATTCTGATGGGCTAAAGTTTGAGAACCACTGGTCTGGGGTTAACTGTGGATGTCTGGACTTAAAAAAAAATCCTTGGTGATTCAAAAGTGCAGCCAAGGCTAAGCACCAATGGGTTTCCAGATTATTAAAGGGCCCTTTGTGTTTGCCCTCGGTTCTGGGATTGTAGATGACTGATCTAGTGGGTGGAGGCTTATTGTCGGCTGTGAGTTCAGCCGCAAAAGACGTAAGGCTGCGAGGTGCTGGGAGCTGAAGAAGACTTGAGGTGTCATAGATGATCTAGGCAGATAGGACATGCTTTGTTGGGTGGCAGCAGCAACAACAACAATATACAACAGTGACAGCAGGCAGCTGACCCCCGGGCAGCAGGCTAGCCGCTCACCCTGCACTTAGGCTTTTATGGCTAATCAGACAGTAGTGGCATTTAGCCAACAACTGTGTCCTTGGTTACATAAGGTGCTTACATTAAGGCAGTGTTCAAGGTCCGGTGTCTTTGGTTACATCAGACCTTATGGCTACACAGCTGAAAAACAAGTGAGCCAGCCTAACTTTAACCATTTCCCCAATACTCATCTACATGATGGTAGGCTGAGATGAAAGAGTCGAGTCTGGAATCCACATTTGTGGTAACAATCAGCAAATTCCAATTTGAAGTCTTAGAAGTCAAACACGTGGGTCATCTAAGGGAACTAACTCTTCTGTGGCGTCCTCAGTAGAAGATTGTCACTGGAAAGTTTCCATACACTATGACCCTGAGGTCAGAAGCACTGGCGTCCTGGTGAGGATGCAGTTTTGGGCCCTAGATCATACTGAATCAGATTTTCAGGGTAGGATGGGTAGAGCCTAGAGAGCTAGCTACCTTCTTTAAAACAAGTTCTCCACACCACTCTCAGAAACACTGTTTTAACCACAAAATTAATTCGGGGAGGAAGAGGGACTTGACAATTATGATTTAAATAAACCCAAGAGAGGCACTTTTGTCTGGAGCTGAGGCTGTGTACTTCTCATAGAGCCCTGACAAAATAAAAGCTAGCGGGTTGTAACGAACAGAGAGGAGAGTGGAGAAGCTGGCAATTGCAGACAAACATTCACCATGCTCCTGGGTTTGGAAACAGCAGCAAGCTATACAAGCTATAAATCTTTTGGTTTTATCTTTCTTAAGTGAGTTGGCCTTATGTTAAGATAAGAGAGGAGAGAAATGTAAAGAAGCAACTTCATTTTTATTTCTCTCTTTATGAGTCTAGTAAAATGTACCATTAAAATTAACATTCTGGCTACTTTGGGATAGTAGCTAAAAACCAGTTGCCAGACTCATTGCAGAAGGTTGTATTGGGTAAATCTTATCCTTGTTTTAAAATTAGTAACAATACAGCTCCAATTGAAGAAAAAGGTGTGGCTCTTTCTGACAGTTTTGGGAGGTCGGTATATTTATCACTATCCCTCAGATGAAGCCATGAAATTGAGTCAATTGCCTACACTCTTAAGTGGTGGACTTGGGATTTGAATCTAGGAGTTTTTGTTAGTTTAAAATAACTTTTAAATCCATTATTTCCTCTCTGTGCCATTTTGTGATTGAGAAAAAATAATATTAGAAGTGTCTTTTTGTTGTTGTTGTTGGCAAAGTCACACTATAGGAAGGAATTAAGGTGGAAGGAAGACAGTAAAGATGACCTAGTTGACCAGAAGGCCAAGTGACATTCTTTTGTTCTTGAATGGTTAAGGAGAGTCAATAAACCATCAATGCCTGTGAAACAGATGAACTGACAGCTGGGGAAAGAATCCTGGATGTCATTTTAATGCTAACTGACCCCTGGTCCCTGGAGGTGCAAAGGCCAAGAAAGATTCGGAGTAGGTTATGTTAATAAGGGGAGGAAACTGGCCCTGGCCGGTTGGCTCAGCGGTAGAGCGTCGGCCTGGTGTGCGGGGGACCCGGGTTCGATTCCCGGCCAGGGCACATAGGAGAAGCACCCATTTGCTTCTCCACGCACCCCCCCTCCTTCCTCTCTGTCTCTCTCTTCCCCTCCCACAGCCAAGGCTCCATTGGAGCAAAGATGGCCCGGGCGCTGGGGATGGCTCCTTGGCCTCTGCCCCAGGCGCTAAAGTGGCTCTGGTTGCGGCAGAGTGAAGCCCCGGAGGGGCAGAGCATCGCCCCCTGGTGGGCAGAGCGTCGCCCCTGGTGGGCGTGCCAGGTGGATCCTGGTCGGGCGCATGCGGGAGTCTGTCTGACTGTCTCTCCCCGTTTCCAGCTTCAGAAAAATACAAAACACACACACACACACACACACACACAAAACACAAAAAAAAATAAGGGGAGGAAACTATGTTTAGATTAAGCGAAGACTGGTCACACTTGGAAGGTATGAAAAAAATGAAGCAACTTCTTTCTTTCTTTTAAATAAGGCTTTAAAGTTTGAAAATTTTTATTTGATATATTGCTTTCTCTGTGGGGTAAGATAAGTATGATTTTATTTTACAGATAGGAAACTGAGGCTTAAAAAAGTTTCTGGAATTTACCCAAGCTCATAGAGGTGATAGAGTAGCAGAGCAGCCTGGATTTTCTGACTCCCTCACACCACGTTATCTAAATATCTGTGGAGATTTGCAAATAGTTAAATCTTAATAGAAATTGCGTATTTCTTTTGTATTAATTGGTGCTAATTCTAGTTAGTGTCTCTGCTTAGTGAGTTAAATAAGACTTTATTGATGCTTGAGGCCCAGTCCAGAGATTCTGGGATGTGAGATTTTTAGAAGGTGATTCTGATGTGCAGTAAAGTGAGAACCGCTGGGCTGGAAAACTCCCCTCTCTTGCTCTATTATCTTGTCCTTGCCCTCTTTAGGGAACATGTTTGGAACATGAGGCTACACACAATGCACCCTCATTAATCTATTTGCATAACAGCAGGCCAGGAGTAGTCTGACTAACCCAGACTTATCAATGGGAAACATATATTTGACAGTCAAATCTGGAGGCTAGCCTCGTCATGCATTCATCCAGAAACCTTCCTGAACCTGTCATAACTAATGTAATGTAATGTAATGGCAGTTGAGACCTTGTCCTGGTGAAAGCCATAGTGAAGGCAATAAGTTGTTCTTGAATGCTGACAAATTTGTTTGTGCTTCAGTTTCCACACCTGTAAAAGGGGGGAGAACTCTACCAACTTAGAGTGGTGGGCAAGTTGGGTGGGACCCATCTGTGTAGGGCACTGAGAAGCCTCCCTGGCACTAAGTAGCTCTTCCCTAAGTGCTAGGTATTGCAGCTCCTCACCAGGATTTCTTTCCCTCCTTAAGATTTAGGCTCAAGTGGGCATTCAAGAACTGAAACATCCAGCCCTGGCTAGAAATCTCAGTTGGTTGGAACATCATCCCGATGCGCAGAGGTTGCTGGTTCAATCCCCAGTCAGGGCACAGACAGGAGCAGGTAGATGTTCTTGTCTCTCTCTCCCTCTCTCCCTCCTTCTCTCTCTTTCTAAAACCAATACAACGAACAAACAAAAAAAGAACTGAAACGTCTGATCAAATCCTCTTTCACAAGTGGTTCGTGTGCAAAACAATAGTATAAGCAAAGCCTGCTTTAACACATATGCTAAGTGCTGTTCTTTCCAGGAGAGGTATTCAAATATTTGTTAAATTAAAATGACATTACCCAGAGTTTAGCTTACCCTCACACCCTCAATATAAATTCCACTTGTAGTCTAGATTTTCAATAAAAATAATGCTAGGTAAATTTTTCATTAATTTAGGTTTGAACTAGTCAGGCAGTTGAGCTGCTTAGATATAAACTTAGCAGCCTTGTGTTTGCATTTTTAACTTCTAGTCTGTTTCCGTACTGGATTTTTGTCCCTTACTGGAATATCTGCTCATAGCCATCAGGTTTGGTTTAATCTTACCCTCGATGCATTATTGTTATATTTTTATTGCTGAAAGAAGGCTGTTTAAAATGTGTGCTTTGGGTAGCTAAATAAGACAGAGTTTTCATCTTCTAGAAATAAGGGCAAAGAGAAATCAAGAAATAATTTCCTTTTTGACTTGCATGCTTTTCTTCTGAGACCCCATGGCAGCAAATGAAGAACATTGGAATGAGGGGGGAGGGGCAAAAAGCACCCCTGCAACAGGTCTTGTCACATTCTGCTCACCCCTACACCTGATTTCGAATGTAAATTGCACAGCATTTAGAGCTAATGAAAATACTCTAGTGAAGGAAATTGTTAAGATTTCTGGTGCTCCCCTAGGGGTACTATTAAAACCCCCGTTACTAACATCTTACTCTGAGGAGACAAAAATGTGCACTGAGAATACAAAAGCCCTGTTGGCATCTAAATGTGGGCCAATTAATTGGCTGTTATCGACATGTGGGTCTAGAAGGAGATGTAAAAGTAGGACCCAGGAAAGCTTTTGAGATCCTGTATTGTGCGGCTCCGGCTCCTTGACCCTGGATTCTCAATGCTTGCTTAATCATGGCATTCTGCTTTCTATTTATTTATACAGTTGCTTCAGTGAACAAATTAATAATTATACAGCACATCGACAAACATGCCGGGTAATATTTGCCAGATTTTAAATTAATTTAATTCAAGGGCCACTTCATTTACAGGATTCATCCGCACAACAGGCATCAGCCTTACCTCGCTGCTATTCATGCTACACCAAGATTCTTCATCATATTTCCCCTTCTTTTCTTCTCTGCAGGCAAAGACAGCACAACTTGCCATGCCAAATAAATAGACACTAACAGGCAGGTGGAAGACAGATAGATGACAGACAAATCAGAATATAGATAAAAGTGCAGATGACGTAAATTTAGAAGGAAGGATAATAGCTGTTACTATGATATGTGGAAAACAATTAGATTCCACTAAAATCTTGTATTTATTCTCTCTTTAGCTCCAATTTGCAATTTATCTTCTCTTGTTTCACACCCACAAGCCTTCTTCAAAATTTACAGACTGCAAATTCAAATGAATAGCTTCTAGTTCCAGAAATGATCACTCTTCTTGGAAACGGAAAAACCATGTAAAAATGAAACTGCTTGGGCTTAAGAAGCCAGGCAAAATTCTGAGTTGCTTTGTGTCAGTGAGGTTTGAATGAAAGTTAATGATGAGATTGGATTGTATAGAAAGGGCCACCTGCTTTTTATAAATATCAGAAGTGAACCATCAGACATAATTGTATTAGGATCTGTAAGAAAGAAAGAGTTTTTAATTAACTGTGATATTTTGTCATATATACAATTGTGGCTAAAGATGTAACTTGGCTAATAGGAAGGAGTAACACCTATCAAGGAAGTTAATGAATCAGTTTTTGTGTATATACCTTCATTACATATGCCACCATTTAAAAATATTGGCTGAGCCTGGGCTTTTGCTATTAAAGGAAGGCCTGTGTGTCCAGCATGTTATCTTATATTCACTAACAGTAATGAACTCTAATGCAGTCATAAGAGGTTAGCTCAAACACGAGAACTGTAAACTAGGACCCAATTAGATTGTAAGTTGTTTTTCCTACTGCTGGTATTCTAATATTTTAAGCATTAGCTACTTCAAGTTGGCTTACAGGCTTTGTAAATGCAGATAAACCAGTGGGCAACTCATATTTAGGGGAGATGAAATATTTTTGTACATAGTGTTCATAAATTGTTGCATATCCTGGGTCTGGATCAATATTGATCACAAGACTATTTGAGGATTGATAACCATTTTCAATGGAGTCATCACAGATTATGGTTAATTTTACCTTAATACTGCTTAATATCTACCACTGAAAATACAAACATGGATCAGTAGGCTGTGTGTGTGTGTACACAATTTCAAGAAATAATTACTTTTTTCATGAAAGTGTTTACTTGTTACAGTTGCTTTAGGTCTCTCTCTGTCTCTGTGTGTGTTGGAGGGAAGGGTTTAGGAATCCATAGGGTGGTGTTGATAAAGATAAATCTCTCCTTTTGGGGAAATAAATATCAAACCTAGGATTATACTACAGAATCAGAGAATACTCTGCATATGAGCAAAGCTGTTTGTCTATCCTGATTAGATTATTCTTAGAATATTATATTTTCATTTTCTAAGCCAAGATTGATATTTAGGTACGGTGCTATAAAGTGATTTTTTATAATAAATGGAGTAACTATTTAGAGGAAATTAGACAAAAACTAGGCAGATAATTTCATTGCAAGCAGGCTTTTGCTTCAGTACCCGAGATAATTGTCTCAATCTTCTTTTTACTCTGCAGGGTCACAGATGTCAAAAGGCATTCCCACATGCAAGTTGAAATTGTGCAATACATAGCCCAGAAATTATGTGTCTTTTATTAAAAAATATCAGGCAGACCTATATGCCATAATAATTATAAAAATTATACTAGCATTTATTTGGTTATATTAATATGCTATTTGTATTAACTAGTTTTAGTAATTACCTAATTACTGCCCGCTAAGGTAATTACTCATCTTGATTAAATGAATGTTGAAAGGTGAACTCATAGGCATGAATTTGGTAATCATTTTCCTATCTAGAATAATAATGCTGAGGGCAGATGCTCAATCCATTTAATGCTCTCAGTGATTGTAGAGCTTGAAGGATATTATAAAGTGTAGTTTATAAAACTGATGTAACTAAATAGGAGATTGGAGCAAATAGTTATACATTAGAAATAGTTAGTGGTGTTTCCTTGATACAAAGGAGCATTAAAATGGATGGTTTCAAAGTTACTTTTGAAAAGGTGCAGTGGAAAAGCAATGACGTTGGTACCAGATGGACTTGAGTTTGAATCTTGGCTTCATGTGACTTGGGGAAAGCAACATCACCTCTCTGAGTCTCATTTCCTTTTTCTGCGCAGTGTGGGCTGTATTCTGTATCAATGTCTAGTATTGTTGTGAAGAGTGCATTAAGTAATGTTTGCAAAGTATCTGGACCTGAGGAAGCAGCTTTTAAATATGCTCTGTTCTATTCCAAGATTTGGGTTTTGAAAACTTGGCATTGTTTAATTATTAATAATAAATAAAAATTTGAAATACAAGTTATTAGAAGGAATCATAATGTGAAGAAGAGAGGATTCCCATAATAAGTGGGTTTCAACAGCTAAACTCTAGTATCACCAGCCCTAAAATGTCCTGCTTCAATCAGACAGGCATTGATTTCAATGTCGATACTCTTATGTGAATAAAAGCATCATGAAGATAGAGGCTTGCTAACCTTTTGATTAATTTTATACCTTCAATACTTATCATAAACCTAGTACAATTTGCTTAATAAATATTTGTTGAGTGAATAAAGGAATTAAAAACTGTCTGTCTGGATATTTATGTAGTAAATGCATCATATCCTCTGTGTTCTTCGTGGCTGTGAAAGGCACTTTGGGGAGCACATTTATGTTCCTAGAACAATAAGACATTACTTCTGTGGGCAACTTTTGCACATGTCAGCAGCTATGATGGACTGGTATCTTGTCTCCTTCCTGTCATCCAGGTATGCAATTTATTTCATACTCCAGCTCCCCTCTGCTCAGGTCTGCAGCTGTGGGCCAGCATGGCTGACTCTGGGACAAGGATGAGAACCCACTCATTCCACAGGGAAGATCAGAAGATTTTTTTTTTTTTTTTAGTTGGTGCAAAGGCTCTCTCTGCCCACGTGAAAGGGCTAGCTGTGGGAATTCAAAGAAGAATAAGACAAAATCACTCTTCAAGAGTCCAATAGGCAAGCCAAACAACCAAACCAAATGAGTGATTGTAACCATGCAATAAGTGCTCGTGAGAACTACGTTCAAGTATAGAAGAGAATCTGCCCAACACTCCCTGAGACGATCTCTCAGGAAGCATGAGGGGAAGCTTTGATGTCTCTTAAAATGAAGAAGTTGCTGGGTGGACAAGAGGGAAGCACTGATCCAGTGAGTATCCTTGAGAGAGTCTGCATTTAAAACCCTGCCAGCTCTGTCAAAGATGTTGATTACAATTAAAACGTAGTGTGAGCATCATTAACTGCAAATAATATGCTCATAGTGATGATACAAAGTTAAATCAATATTGGAAAGACCATCATTCCCTTGAATGGCTGGAAATTTGGAATGAAACACAGGTGGGGGGGTTATTATTTAGATAATTTTATGAGTGAATATTTTTTTATATAAAGCAACTGTTTTAGATAGCAAGATGCTTCTTATGCATTTGGTGGGGATAGGGTTGCATGCGTATTTCATTGACACACTTAGACTCTAAAGGGGTGCGCGCCCATAGTTCCGTGAAGTTTTGTCTCAGGGAAGGTCAGAGGAGGCCCTCAGTTCACAGGTCAGAAACAATGCTGGCGATTAGTTTCTCACTTAGCCTGCTGAGAGATACTGTCTTTGCTTCCATCTTTCACACAAACAAACAAACAAACAAACAAAACAGGACATTGCATTTTATGACAAGCAGAAGGTGAAGAATTCTTTTTTCTTTTCTTTCTTTTCTTTCTTTTTGTTTCAAGAGCTTTTAGGCGCTATTCCAATCATTTCTAATACCACTGAAAAGCCTTTTAAGGCACAGCTTTCTTTCCCAATAATTGACAGTCAAGACTACACTGTGGGGGAATAGATGTGGGGAGGGGCTGAGGTATACATGTACTTGAATGAAAGAGCCTCTGAATTACATTGTCAAAAAATTATAGTGACACCATTTTAAATACTTTTCCTCCTATAATGGGCTTTCCTTCAATCTTAATGTCTCCACATTGTTCTGTGTGATCCAACCACAAGGTGAGATGATGTTGTGTTTTGGGTGGGTTCTTCTTACAACGTTCAGTGAAGATCCCAACACTCTAAACAGAGTGTTGGCTGCGAGTGTAAGAGACAGTCCGGGAATTCTTGACAACTATGTACCTGCTTTCCGGAACTCTTTTCTGACTGTATTGAGTTGTTACTATGCACTGAAAGTTCTTTGAGCTTGTAAAGCTCAAACCCCTTAGAAAGCCATGATTTGAACTGTCCAAGAATGCGTTCCTTGGAGAATTCATTTGGAAAACCTGGGGAAGCTAGAGAAACGTATAACCTAAGGCAGGAGGGGCTTCAGAATTCACTGCATTCGGAGGCTCATTGCCGTTTAGAAGTCAAAGCACTCCTCAGTTCTGAGTGAGCATCCCCATAAGGAGATTCTGAAAACAGGCCGTTTCCAAACTCAGTAAGTGAGCAGAAATGTTGTCATTAGTAGGGCCTTTACATTAAGCCATTAGGAATAGCAAGGGCCTAAATTTCTGTTGTTTAAGCCAGCCAGTCTACCTTATTTTGTTATCGCAGCCCTAGCTGACCAATACATCCGGAGTGGCTTCTCTTTTCCTGATTAGATACTGCCTGCTATAGTTATCAATAATGATCAGTTCTCTACTTATTTTATTTTGCTGCAGTTAGCCTTATTGAACACTATCTTAACCTTTTTCTCTGGCTCCTGTGCTGTTTGTCACTTTCTCTTGGTTCTTCCGCTACTCGCCACACAGTCCCATCTCAGTTTCCTCTGGCTTCTCCTCCTTCATCCTCTCTTAAATATTCTATGGGTTTTAACCTTCTTGCTTTACATGTTCTTCTCAGGCCACCTCATCAGATTTCGTGGTGACTGTCAAATCCAGGCCCTGGGTCTCATCTTTCCCCTGAGTTCTCCACCAATATATCCGACAGTTTCCCAAGTATCTCCACCTGGATGTCAGATTCATTGTATCCAAAATGCTTACTAACTTGTTCCCCAAACCTTTCCTGCCTATGTTTTCTTTTCTCATGAATTAAAGCTGACAAATGCCATGAATCCAAAAGTTGTATACGACTCCTGACTCTCCTGCCGTGTCCCAATCATAAGCCTTTACTTCTAATGGCGTCACTCAGGCCTCCCCTGTTCTGTGTCCCCACTGCTAACGCTTTAGTTCAAATCCACACCTGTCTTGCCTTTAGTATGAAACTAATCTCTGTCCTGTTCTCTCTGCTTCCAGTTGTGCCCCACCTCTCCATCCATGTCCCATAGTGCCACCAGAGTGACCTTTCTTAAAAAACAAATCTGATCATGTTATTTCTTTGCATAAAATTATTCCAAGAGCTTCCTACTGCCTCATGGAAAAGTTTTCCAGTGCCAGTATTCCAGTATGCTGGCATTATAAATATCTCTCCAGGACCCCCTTTAACGGTTAGGGCCTGGAGGGGGCTCTGTTGCATGCATTCAGGGACCCTGCCTTCTTCCACCTTGTGGATCCATCTTCTCTAGATCCTTGAAGTCCTTTCCATTTAGCCAGATGGCATATAGGGAGAGAGCATGAGGGTTCAGTGTGAGAGCATTTTTATGGGCCAGGTGTGGAAGTGGTGTACATTATTTCTGCTTATATTCAGGACTCAGTTGCATGACAACATCTGGCTGCAGCCTACAAGGGAGGCTTAACAATGTCATCTGACCATGTTCTCCAAAAAAACAAGGACACTAGCAGTTTCTGCCACAGTGAGCAGAAGGGAAACAACAGTCTTTAAGAAATAATTCAGGCCTGACCAGGCGGTAGCACAGTGGATAGAACATTGTACTGGGATGCAGAGGACCCAGGCTTGAAACCCCGAGGCTGCTGGCTTGAACGTGGGCTCATCAGCTTGAGCACGGAGTTGCCAGCTTGAGCGTGGGATCATAGGCAAGACCCCATGGTCACTGGCTTGAACCCAGAGATCACTGGCTTGAAGCCCAAGGTCGCTGGCTTGAGCAAGGGGTCACTTGCTCTGCTGTAGCCCCCTGGTCAAGGCACATATGAGAAAGTAATCAATGAACAACTAAGGAGCTTCAACAAAGAATTGATGCTTCTTATCTCTTTCCCTTCCTGTCTGTCTGTCCCTATCTGTGTTTCTCTCTGTCTCTGTCACACACACACACAAAAAAAAAAAAAAAAAAAAAGAAAGAAAGAAAGAAAAGAATTCAGGAGTCACCCTGCCCAACTTTTCCAGCCTAAACTAGACACTTTGTCCTTTGAACCCTACTTATCTCAGCTGTGGTATGCATCATGCTGTTTTAGTTAGTCCTTTTACATGAGTGGTAGTGGGGGACTCAGGGACCTGCAGATAGGGACAGTGGCTTACTCTTCATGGTACCCTGAGCACATAATTCAGTGCCTGGACCAGAGTCAGTGTGTAATAAAAATGGCCTGAATTACTTATCAAATGAATTCATTGTAATTTTTAAAAAATATTTTTAATTTACTTCAATTGAAGATATCTTTATTTTTTAAATTTTTACTTATTGATTTTTAGCAAAAGAGGAAGGGAGATAGAGGGACAGAGACAGGAATATGGATCTGTTCCTGTCTGTGCCCTGACCCGGGATTGAATCAGCAACCTCTGTGCTTTGTGATGATGCTCCAATCAACCAAGCTATCTGGCTAGGGCAATGCTAGATATCCTTATAAGTGAAGGAATTCTGCTAATTTCCACTTGTTGATTTTGTTTCTCTTTCTTGGTCTCCTAGCCTATTAAAATTGTCCTCACCTTGGTCACTCAATAATTAAGTTTCAGTGCTAAGGGGCAAATGCACATACATTTTATCATTCAGTCAGGAAAATCGCCATTAATAGAGGTCATAGTTGTCAGTTGAGTAGGGAAAGCACTGGCTTTAGAGGAGGCCTCAGCAGACACATGGTTCAGAGTGGAGAACAACACTGATGGATCAGGCCTCTCTGTACCCAGTTCACATGTTGAGTGATTGCTGGAGGAAACAGTGAGTGATTCTGCCTGGGCCACAAATGTTCTGGATACTTTGTAAGGGCAACTCATCTAGTGCTCTTGAAAGACTTTCTCTTGTATTCTGAGCCAGGGACACATAGCATAATGTAGAGAATTAAACTGTTCTCTAATTGTTCAGTATGCAAAATCTTTTCTTACCCAGGCTTATAGGTTGGAAGTATGTCTATAAAGTATCTTCATAAAATGTTTGCCTTTTAAAAAATTTGGCCATTTAGCATGCTCAGGGCACAAAGGGACTTTAGGAATCACTTGGTCCAGTGATCTTCAAGTCTTGATGCCCAGGATTCTGCAGAAGTGGGTTAAAGAGCTTATGGGGGGGAGAGGGGAGTGGAGAGGAAGGGGTGGCAGTGGATTGCCCTGGTCTACCTGTTCACTCATAGCCCTAGCAGCTGTCTTTTGGTTCATTGGCATATTAGAATTCTGGAAACTCTTTCTGAAAAAAAAGGGGTTTTATTGATAAAAAGAGCTAAAAACCTACTGATCTTATAATCTCTGGTTTTACAGATAAGGCAACTGAGGATAAAGAGTTAAAGTCATCTAGCGATTTAGTGGGAGAGTGTGTGGCGGAAGCCAGATTCTCTATTTTCCCCAACTTTTCTTGCATGCACAATAATTCCCTATCTCTAAGTGACAGAAGCAAATTGATATACTTTCAGAATACCTATTACACATTTTGTACACCATATTCTTATTTCAGATTGCAGGCAAATAACACAGTTATTCTAGAGAACAGAATTGTCACCCAATGATGATCAGAATGTAAGTCTTTAGCAGGAATAAAAGGAAAATTTAATTTGCTTTGAAATACCCCTTAAAGATTGCTTCTAACACCCTATCTTATGAAACTGAAAAGGTAACAACTATAGAAGAATTTTATGAAGCGGAACTTCTTTTCAATTTTCCACCATGGAGGGCCTGGCTCTGTTTGATAATGCTCATTTACTGTACTCAGAAATAAACTAAGAATCAGAAGCAAGGGACTGAAGTTTGGGCATGCTGCCTCTGTCCTGATTGTGGTCAAGAGAAGTGCGTGGGTCGGAGCTTCCTTCAGCAGTTAGCCACCAGGTCACCCCTTCCGTCAGCAATGAGTCACAGCTCACCCCTTCACCTGCTCAGAAATGCTCGTGGTGCCTTCCAGTCCCTACTCTTCTTTTCACATCTACTATGAAGGGAACTTTAAGACCATTAAGCAATGTTTTTGGAAGACAAGAATGAATCTGATTTCAAGTTTAATCAGGGAATTTAGGATTTTTTAGTGAAAAAGCTGAATGTAAGGCGATGGATAATGTTTTTAGCTGAAAACGGATATAGGAAGACTTTTGTAAAAATAAGCTCACAGGCAGTTTTATTGGCTGTTTTGCTTTTTGTCTTTAAATGGGGAAAGGAGATGATACTGATATCTTAAAAGAGATATTTACCATGAAATTATTTTGTGGTTTTGTTGTTGTTTTTTGGTAAGTGGGTACTCCTTTGTGGTAAAGGGTAGAGACAACAGGATAGCTAAATTCTCCTGCAACAATGCAGTATATTTCTGAAGTAGTGACTTTGAAATTCTAAATCTGTGCAGTCAGCTTAGGGTAATGACAACAGGGTGGCACCGTTGTCTGACAGTTATAGGTGCAAATCCTGGCTCATAAATGCTGGCACCAAAGGTTATTTAATCTTGTCAAGCTGCCTCAGTTTTATCATCTGTTAAATGGAATAAGAATACCTTCCCCACAGCCTTGTTTTAGTGATTAAATTGATAACATATATAAAAGCTTGTAGTATACTGCTTGGCACAGTGTGGCCATTTATTAATTATTATTATTATTTTTAATTTTTCTGAAGTTAAAAGCAGGGAAGCAGTCAGACGGACTCCCGCATGCGCCTGACCAGGATCCACCCAGCATGCCCACCAGGGGGCGATGCTTTGCCCATTTGGGGTGTTGCTTCATTGCAGCCAGAGTCATTCTAGCACCTGAGACAGAGGCCATGGAGCC